>NC_092875.1:281462613-281765639 GCF_028372415.1 Notamacropus eugenii | reverse complement strand
ATCCACTTTGTTGAAAGAGCAATGGGTAAATACACACATCAACGTGCTATTGACAGAGCTATGAATTTATCCAACTATTCTAGAAAGTGATTTGGTACTAAAAGTTGCTAAGCTGTGCATACCCCTTAAGCCAGTAATATCACTACTAGACCAATACTCCAGTGAGATCAGAAACAAAAAGGAAAAGAACCTAAAAATATCTACAGCATCCCTTTTTTGCAATAGCAAAGGTCTGAAAATTAGGGTGTCCACAAGTTAAGAAACAGCTGAACAAATTATGGTATATTAATGTAGTGGAAAACAAGTTTACTGTAAAAAATGAAGACATTTTCAAAGAGACATAAAGATTTGTATGAACTATGTGAATTAAGTTTTAAAAAAAAAGGCCAAAAATTTAAACCCTGGCACCAGTAATGTAAAAATGAACTGTTTTGAAACACTTGAGAACTCTGGTCAATGAAACGATGCCTAAGAATGCTGCCCACTCATCAGAGAGAGATGGTGGTCAAATATGCAGAAAGAGAAATGGAATTTGTTTCCTTGATTATGCTTATATAATACAAGAGCATGTTATTTCTTTCTTTTCTTATTTCTTATTTTTCAGCGGATAGGAGAAGTGGGAAAGAGAAAAAAATAAACACGATATTTTATTTTGAAACCTTTTTTTTTTTTTAAGAAGCACAATGTATGGGGGTTTTTGCCTTCAAAAAGCTCACAGCTTAATAGAGGGTAACAAACATGCATATGTGTGAATTAACTAGGAAACAGGGACAAAAACAAAAGGATGGTTGCTATTAATTAGCAACATAAAAGAAAACACATTTGTTTGAAAAAGTATTAATAGTTTCATTTGATAGGGCAACTCTTAATGAGCTTCAAAACATTTGTAGACTTTGAGGTTTAAAAGAAACCATTATTCTAAGTTACTTCTGGAAGAGTAACCCCCATTTTCTCTTGTCCAATGAAACACAAACCATTATCCCTACTCTGAGCACCAAATTGCTACTCCTTGGCTTATCACTGTTTTTGCTTACACTGTTGACTTATAGTTGGAATGTCTTCCCTGCTCTTCTACCCCAAGTTAAAACCCTCAGCATTCTTTAAGATTTGGCTTGATTCTAACCGCCTTTCTGACATTTTCTTCAGTTATTCTACACTCATGCTGATCCTGCCTCCTCTTCACTCTCCTCTTTTACTAATAGTGCCACAAAGTCCCTTTTCTCTAATTATTTCAAGTGTATTATTCTTCTTTCCCCAACAATGCTATTAGTTGATCAAATTCAGGAACCCTGTCATAATTCCTTTGTATCTTAAAATAGCTAATTAGCATATAGTTGGTACTCCACAAATATCTATTGATTTTTCAAGAATGGAAAAAGAAAATTTTTCCTTTAGCTTTTAGAAACTGTGCTCCATTTATATTTGGCTATATCTAAGAAGTCACCTAAATTGCACAGTGTGTAGTGATAGAGGAGTCAAGAACAATTGAGTTTGAATTCTGCCTTAGGTGTTTACAGCCTTTGTGACCTTAGGGAAATCACTTAATTTATATCGGTCTATTTTCCTCATAGATAAAATGGATATAATACTAGTGCCTGTCTCAGAGAGGTGTTGTGAAGACCAAATGAGACCATATCAAATGTTGTGTAAATCTTCTATGTAAATTCTAAGCATAATTATTAGCAGTAAACAAAACATAACAGAAATCTAAGATCTCTGAACATTTCAAAATAAACATATGAAGAGACAGAGCTGAAATAAGTAGGACTTGGAGGCGGTGTGATATATGAATAAAACATACTTGATTGAATGATTTTGATTCTACACGTAGCTGAACCACTAACTAGTTGGGTGACCTTGAAGAAGATACGACTTCGTTGTAACTCAATTTCTGCAGATAAATCATCTCTAGGGTCCTTTCTTCCTTAAAATATGGTATTTATAATTTTATTCATGAATGACAGCTTTGCCAATAAGAACATCCCGTATGGCTTATCCCCAACCAAACTGTGCCTGTATGAAATGTTTCACTTTCGCTAATGTCAACCATAAAATGTTATGTTAAAGGCTGGTCTTGTTCTTTAAATAAATTGAGTTCTAACCTCCTGGCCTAAGTTCTTAGAGGAAGCTTCAATGATGATAAGATGTAATAAAGAGAGAAAATAATTGCTAAACTGAAAACCCTTGTGCAGACAAGGACACACCAAGAGAAAAGATTTGCTATAATATACTCTCCCAGTCCTTGTTTACCCAGGGTTTCATGGTTTTACTAGATCAGTATCCTGACAGAGTCCTAAATCATTTGGCCTGCCTTAATCCTTAATAAAGAAGAAGAACTACAGGAGAGGATATGGTGAGTCTAGTTGTGATACTGCCAATTAACAAGTTTTTATTGAGATTTTACCAAACTTGCTCCTAAGCCTCTGTTATAATTGTTCACTGAATTGTCCTTCTTAAAGTGTCACATAGAATATATTTATGTTCTGAATTGTAGTTGAAATTAACATTATTTCAAGAATTTCATGTCTGTTAGAAAAGTCAAGGGTATCATAAAACTGAATTTGGAACTCACTGGCCTACTTAAAGCAGAGCTCTGGCCTAAAATATATGCAATAGATGTCACGATCTTGGCCTTTTATTTACACTCCAGACTTTAATAATTATAAACAAAATAATATATTACTATGGCAACCCCTATCACTAAAAGGCTAATGCGAAATATACTTTTCCTCAGAAGGAAGGAGAGACTGAAGGATCTCCAAAGGTGGGAAACCCAGGTAAAAGAGAGAAACCTAGGCCTATTTACATGCCTAAAGTCATCTGATTCTAACTGAACTGAATATAATCACATGCATTTGGAACTTTGTTTAACCTACTGATTTACTTACAGAGTGATCTCACTGGACAGAATTTGCAAGCATAGCCTGAAAGTTTGACCTTTCTTGTGTAGAATACCAAGAAAAGAAGACTTCCTAGAGAAGGTGATCTTTGACCCAGCTCTTGGAGGAACTGAGAAACATAAAGCAGTGGAGTGAAATGACAGGAAGAAAATATTCTCCAAAAAGGAATGGCCTGAGTAGCAAGAGGAATCAATACATTTCATGTCACTGTAAAGAATAGATTGTGTAAAGTTAGAGAGTGAAAGGGCAGAGAAGAATGGTTGAGGCATCATACAGGAGAGGATTTGGAATTCTGTTTTCAAAAGGTTACACTTAACTTGAGAGGCCATAGAAAGCCTCCTAGGTGTTGGAATCCTTTGAAAACATGAGGTTTGATGAAAACTACTCTTGTTTACATATATGAAATGTATTGGAATTAGGATAAAATGAAAGCCAGGAGACTATTGTAGTGATCCAAAAATGTAAGTTCCTGGTGAGAAGGGATTGTTTCATTTATTTTTATTTGTTTCATTTATTATATTTGCCTAGCAGAATACCTAACACATGGTAGGTGATTAATAAATTGGTTGAATGATATATTTGTGGTAAGGAAGGATACGAAATAATAACACTGTATGCTTCTAGGGAAGGAGGAGGGAGGAATTTAACAGCTCCTTGTTTAAATTTGTTATTTTATTAATTCCTCTAAAAGTGGTAGTACTGACTAGACTCTTTAAGCTCATTCCAGTAAACCTTATGACTGCCCAAGTCCCTTTTACTTTGAAAGCAGTTATGTTATCACATTTTAAAAGTTAGCCGAATGCACTATGAGTGCCTAGCCTCACTGTAAGAAACATAAAACATACTCACCAACAGACTGAGATTTAAATTCTACAGTACAAAATACAGTGGACTAGCCTTCCTACATCACTTGAAAGACTGGATCATATGTATATGAAGATGTCTCCAGATGTTAATGCTAAGCTTTTGGTAGCTACAGGAGGAAGGTGGAAATGTCACACACAGCAGAAGGTGCAAATAAAATGCACTACATTTAATCCACTGGGGTTGAGTGTCTGTACATCAAAGTTATTCATTACATAAGCACTTATTAAGTGATTCCCATGTGCCAAGAACCGTGACAAGTGCTGAGTTTACAAAGAAAATAAGGTCAAATAAGATGGAGGTCACTAATGGTGACCAGGGTCCATGACCTCAAGGAACTTATATTCCAATGAGGAACACCACCTGGAAACAACCAGATACATACAAGATATGCACAGAGTAGATTGAAGGCACTCTTCAACTAGGAAGCGCCATAAGTTGGGGGTACTTGAAATGCTCTCCTGAAGAAGGCAAAATCTGAGATGTTTGTTTGTTTGTTTTTTAATGAACCCAGAGCAACTAAGACACAGGGAAAAGAGAGAGAGTTCTAGGGATAGGGAGAGTCTGTATAAAGGCATGGATATAGGAAGTAGAGTGACATGTGTGTAACAGCAAGTAGGTCAATCTGGCTAAATTATAACATGCATTTTTAAAGAGTAATGTGTAAAATGATGGGTAGAAAGGAGAAGGTTGTGAAGAGTTTTAAATACCACAGGACTTGATATTTGATCCAGAGTTTATTGGGAGGAAGGGGCTTGCCATGTGGCCAAGCCTGTGTTTTGGCAACAAGTAAAGGATGGTTTGAAGTAGAGAGAAACTTGTGCATGGAAGACAGATTAAAAGACTGTTGAAACAATCTAAGCAGGAAATGAGCAGTGCCTGAACTGTACTGGAGGCTATATGAATAGAAAGAAGACCTGAAAAATAAACAGGTACTAAGGACTGAGCCCTGATATCATTCTAAAGTAGATCAAGCTTCAATCCCAGCTCCAATTTTGTTTCCTGGGATCCCTTGAATCAGAGATAATGAGGGACTAGACAAGGTTTTCAGAATTCTTTACAATTTAGAGTAGGTCTCCTTGAATCTGGAATACAATCTCTGAGCTATCTCCACCAAGGATTGGTTGATGATTAAACTCAGCCTTGAACAATGGGAGTAAATCACAGAATGTGGCCAATATTCATTTCCATTATTGCATGCTACTTAAAATCAGACAACCTAACCAGGCCAGAGGCACCACAGTGACCTGTGTTTGGTGTTTGATGTAAAAATATGGCAGTCCCCCTTGGTCATCGAACAGGTACCTTCTCTCTCAGAGAGAACTCTCTGATATGATTATTCTACTACGGTTCCTATGTTTAGCCAACTAGAAAAACAGAGACTACGTTTATTGGGTCAAGGAATTCTTTATTCTTTAGTCAAACTACATTTTTCTCTGCAAAATCTTAAAAAACATTTTCTAGAACATAAAAAGATGAATTTGGATTATGTAGACTTCTCTGTGATGGCATTTGGGAAAACAAATTACTTGAAGGTAGAACATAAATTAGTTTATTTGTGCCTAAGAGAAAAAGAAAAGGCACAAAAACCATTTTTTCCCAGATTATCAGTCCCTCAGAAGGCAAACAATATAATTAGGAAAATCAGGGGTTTTTTTAGACCTTGAACTTCAATGCCTTCTTAATTGTGAAATGCATTTAGTGTTTTCACAAATGACATTATTCTCTAATGCTCACAGCCATTAAGCAGAGTACAATATTCATTGTACTTATTAAGATACCAGGGAATCATTACATTGGTGAGGAAACAGGAAAAGAAGAGGATACAGAACAAAATTAAAAACATTCCCTGCTAGGAAACTAATTGCATAAAACAATACAGAGCAAATGAACCTTCTACTGCCAGAAAAGGAAGTTTGAATTACTATAACCTATTCTAATCATGTTTCACAACATGCTTTTAACTCTTCTTCTTTGGAAAGGGGACTCTCCCAGGCAAAACTCTAGCAGGGGTTATTAGGCAGATGGTTTATGAGCACTTACCAAAAAGAAGCAGTGATCACTAGGAGCCAGCATGGAGCCACTCAAAACAAATTACATAAGACCAAGCTCATTGCCTTTTTGGACAACTTTACTGAACTGATACTTCAGGAGAATACTATAGATAATCTATTTTTCTATTTTATCAAGATATTTTAAATAGCTTTGGGTAAAAAATGCAAAGACATGGTTTTATGGTACCACAGTTTCAGAAAGATTCAGAATTTGAGCAAATATAACCAAATAATTTTGATTAATGAATCAATGTCAAACAAGATGGAGGTCTCTAATGGTAACTAGAGTCCTCTGCTCAAAACTCTTCACCATTTCTTTCAGCTGTTTGGCTAAAGATGCTTCTGACTGACATTACCATTCAATATGTAATTGGGGAAAAAACTGAAACAAACATTGCTGTGTTGATGACATACAATTATTGAAGGCATCAGTATTTTAGATGATAATGTCAAGATTGGAGTGATGGGCTAAATCTGGCAAGGTGAAATGTCTTGGGGTAAATGTAAAGTCTTATGTTTTATTTTTTTAATTGTAACACAAGAACAAAGATCATAGAAATATTATTACAGAGTGGTTTGTGTAAAAACAAAAGTTTTCAGATTACAATTTCAATATGAATCAATGTTGTTATGTGGCTGCCAAAAAAGACAAATGCATTCTTGGAATTAATAGAAGTAAAATGTCTAGGATGATAAAAATAAGAGTTTCATAATATTTTTTTTCAGGTCACACTGTACCTTGAGTATGATATTCAATTCTAGGCACTACATTTTAATAGGAACTTAGATAAGCTGAGGAACATTCCAAGGAGGATAAGCAAGTTAATGAAGGAAATAAAAAAATGTTATATGTCACCCATCCTGAGTTCATGGAGGGGAGGGGAATCTGTGACCTCGAGGACACATGTGGTCCTCAAGTGTTGTCCTTTGATAAAAAGGCCCTTAATAAAATAATTTGTTCTGTGAATGTTGAATTCAGTCATGGGGTCACACTTGAGGACCCTGAGGGCCATGAGTCACCTCAGAGCAGAGGTTTTCCCACTCCTGGTAGATTGTCCCCCATGGCTAGAAAGCTCCCTCTTCTCATCTCTGCCTTCTTGTTGTCCTGAATTTCTTCAGAGCTCAGCTCAAATGTTGCCTTCTTTAGGGGACAATATGGCAAGAGAGCTACTCTTGGAATCAGAAGTCCTGGGTTCAAGTCATTGTTGTGACATGTACTATTCATGTAACTGTTGGTAAGTAATTTTTCAGAGAAGTTGTTGATTTGCATTGATTGAGGAAATTCTTTACCCATAGCTGCTTATACTAATGAAACCATGGATTCGGTCTCCCTTGCCCTCATCCCAGAAAAAAAAAAAACAGACAAAAACACTCTATATATGTTTATTTTTCCAAATTTTCCAATTCTTCAGGGCAGATGTTGCTTTGTATCCCTGACATTCAGCACATTTTGTAGTAAATAATGGGTACTTAATAAATGCTCATTGAGTAAACATAGCACCCATTATTTGATATAAAACACACTATTCTTTCTAGTCTCATTCTGTGATGTCATTAACTAATGGTAAAGGTGGTGGAAAGTAATCATGCAAGGACCACTCTCCATACTTACAGAGACACACTATTACACAGTGACAATTAGGACCATCCAAGAATAAAATCATCTGATTGATGAGATAGTGAATTCACAATTGTTAGAGGCATTCTATCAAAGCTTGGATAACCACTTCTTAGGGATCTATCCTAATATAGATTCACGCTTCAGGTAAGGCTTAGACTATCTGGGGATTTTTTTTTTATTCTAAACATGCATTCCAAACTTCGCCCTATATTTTCTGTCATCAGTCCTACCTCTCCTATTCAGTAACAGAGTCCACAGATGTGTGTTTATCCTTGTTGCAAAAGAAGACCATGCCATCAGAAAAATAAAGACATGACTTGCACTTGACTTTGTTTTGAGTAAGGGAGGGCTGTCCAGGTCACCAGCCTCACTTCTCCTCTAGAGCCATCTTATTCCAGTGACCAGATATTCATCAGGATGATTGGAGATGACCCAGGATGAGGCAGTTGGGGTTAAGTGACTTGCCAAAGGTCACACAGCTAGTGAGATTCAAGTGTCCGAGGTGAGATTTGCACTCAGATTCTCCTGACTCCTGCACTGGTACTCTGTCCACTGCACCACCTAGCTGTCCCATAGTAACAGAGTAGTAGATTACCAAATTCATACTCATCAGCTGGGTGGTACAGTGGATAGAGCACCAGGCCTGGAGTCAGAAAAATTTCTCTTTCTGAGTTGAAATCTGGTCTCAGACACCTACCAGCTATGTGACCCTTCAAAAGCCACTTCTTGTTTGTTTCAGTTTTCTCATCTGTAAAAAATAAAATCTGGAAAAGGAAATGGCAAACCATTCCAGTAGCTTCTCCAAGAAAATCCCAAATGGGGTCACAAAGAGTCAGAAATAACTGAACAAGAGCCACAAAAATGAGGACTCCCCAAAAGGAAAATTGCCTCATCCTGTGACCCTATAAAACTACTTGCTCCAAGTCCCAGGGTCAGCTTTTCTGGGTCTTTTAATCTGAAGTACAGTGTTTTTAAGCTGGATTTTCGAGATCATTTAGTCCAGATTCCCTCTTTTATAGATTCTGAGACTAAGGGCTAGAAGATGAGTAAGACTATTCCTTGTGCCCCAACACCACTTCTGGATTCTCCATCTACCATTACTCAGTAACCTCTTCTCATTTGAGTTTCATTCAATCCATCCTTATCACAAAAACAAGATTCAGGTAGCTGAATTTTTTCTATATTTTTCTGTAGACTGCTAGGATATTTTCCTTCCTTCCTCACAGAGTCCAATGCCTGGTTCAGTTTTTTTTCCTTTTCCTCAACTCTTACTCTCATACTAGAGTTTGTTGTTATATATTCTGGTTGGTCTCCTTGTCTCAAGTCTCTCCTTCCTCTAGATGTTCCTTCATCCACTCTACCATAGCTCCATGCAGAGGTAGTCCTATCTTTGACCTTGGTAAAACCCACAAGCATTCCATTTCTGTACTTTCATGAACTTTCAAATCTCCATATCTGATCATAATCTACTATCATTCCTCTGTCTGAAAGTCCCCAAACCCTCTCTTCACTCTTCCCAAGACCTCCATTCTTTCTAACCTTTAGTTGTTTCCCAGGCCATCACTGACTATGCTTTCTTCCCATCTCCATCTTGACCCATAAAGTTCAACTTTATGATGTTCTCTATTCTTACAATCCACTCCCCTTTATGTTATTGAAAATCTTGCTTTGCTGAATCTTGGTCTTTCTCAACTACTCACCTGCTGCAGAATGAAAATGGAGAAAAATATGAAACTGTACTGACTAGGTCCACTGCAAGTTTATGCTATATGATTTCGGCTGGGCCCTTACTACAGCAAAGCTATATGTTTACACCTTCCTGATTGATTCATTATTGTACTCATCATATCACCATTTTCAATTTTTTTATACTTCTTCCAATTCCCCACACTTTCTCCTCCTCAAACCCTCTCAGCTGATAAATTTGCCACATATTTCACTGAAAAAAAATGAATCACTTGCCAAAAGCCCCTCTCTCCTTTCTCATTTTATATCACTCAAATGCCTTCAACCACTATCTTCTTTTAGGTAGCACTTATCCTTGTCAAGGCAAACCCCTCTACATAAGCAAACCATCCTATCTTCTCCAGTAGACTACTTCCTCTATCATTCCTACTCTCTTCCAAATCTCTCCTTCTATACTGACTAATTCCCTACTGTGTATAAAGATGTCCATGTTTCCTCCTTCATAAAATACCCTCACCTCATCCATCCTCACCTCATCCAGCCCAGCTAACTATTGTTCCCTATGTCTTCTCCCTTTTTGTGTCTAAATTCCATAAGAAGGCATCTACAACAGGCACCTCTACTTCCTTTCTCCTCACTTTCTTCAAACTTTTTGCAGTCTGACTTCTGACCCCATCATTCATCTGAAAATCCCTAATGACTTTTTAATTGCTAAATATAATGGCTTTTCCTTAATCATCATCCTTCTTTATCTGTTTTCTTTGACACTAATGATCACTCTCTTTCCTTTGATAGTCTTTTCTTTCTAGTTTTACATGAAAATGTTCTCTCCTATGTCTTCTTCTGATCTGACCCCTCCTTCTTGATATCTTTTGCTGGCTTTTTAATCAGGTCATGCCTGCTAACAATGGGCATGGGGAGTGGAGTATCCAAAGGCTCTTTCTTGAGCACTCTTTCTCTGCCCTGTCTGTAGCATTCCACTTGCTGATCTCATTACTTTCCACGGATTTATGTATCATCTCTACAGCTGACTCTCACACCTACTTGTCCAGTCTTAACTGTTCCATTCTTCAGAATTGCATTTCCAGCTGCTTGTTAGATATCTCAACCCACCTGTCCCTGTAGACATCTTAAATGTCCTGTAGATTTCTTAAACTCAACTTGTTCAAATATGAACTCATTTTTTTTTCCAACTCCATTCTTTTTTCAGATTTCCCTATTACTATTGAGGGTGCCTTTTCTCAGTCATTCAGGTTCAAAACCTTGGTGACTTCTTAGGGTCCTCATTTTTTCTTACCTTTCATATCCAAATCTGTTGCCAAGTACTATCAATTTGAACCTTGTCATATCCCTTGTATATACTCTGTCTTCTCCTCTGATACTTCCACTGTCTTCATGAAAGCCATCATCCTCTCATACCTGGAGTATTGCAATAGAATTCTGGTTAGTCTCCTTGTCTCAAGTTTCTCCTTACTCTACTTGTTCATTCAGCTATCAGACTGATCTTCAAGTACTTGTCTGACTCTATCACTCTAGTCCCATTCCAACAATCCAGTGACAACTTATCACCTCCAGAATCAAATACAAAATCTTCTGACTTTAAAAACCCTTGACAACCTGATCCCTTCCTACTTTTCCAATGTTCTTATACTTTATTCCTCTCCATATATTTTGCAATCCAATGACACTGGCCTGACTCCAGGCATTTTCACTAGCTGTCTCCCATGACCATAATGATCCTCTCCTAATTACCTTCTCATAGCTCCCCTGGCTTCCCTTAATCTCTGAGATCATCCCCACTTTATCTTGTATAAACCTAGTTTGTACATAGATATTTTCATGTTGTCTCTTCAATTAGAATGACAGCTCCCTGAAAACAGCTTCTTGTTTTGATTTTGCTTTCCTTTATATTTCTATAGTATCTGATACTAATTGGATACTTACTAAATATTAGTTAATTCATGGACCAGAGAAGTTAAATGACTTCACTCAAAGACAGACCCAGTTAGTAACCATACTGAGACTACAGTCCAGTTCTTTTGACTCCTGATTCAATGTCTTTTCAACTAAAATCCATCAGGAATGCTAAAGACTGTATTCTAACAAAATTGGTGTAGTCATTTTCTTATGTTGATCATCAACAATAGATCAATAGACATTTTAAAGTACTTATTCTGTGTCTTATTCAAAGTCTATTCAATATAGACTCTGCTGTGTGGGTGAATTTTCCTAAGAAAGATGAGCCTTCTCCTTATACTAGAGGTATCAAATTCTCTCCATCTAGGAAAAATGGTCTCACACAAGATTTGAGCATGTAGGAGAACCTGCACTACTGTGCCTCAGCTAAATAAGGGTATTGTGATAATGCATTCCATTCCACTTTCATGGCATTCAAAACCATAAAAAGAAAGTCATCAGAGTCACTGAAACATGCAATTCCTCCCATGTGCCTGTGCTAATGGGATCATTGACTACATCATTTTTTCATGATAATCTGTAAACTATAGGAAAGGACACTCATTATTGAGTTGGCTTAAAATAACTTGTTTCCTCAAAAGAATTAATAATTGTTTTGTCTTCCTTTGGTATTTACATATAGTAAACAACATTATTGAAAACTGTTACATCTACAGAGCATGACGGGATTAATGCAAAGCATGTATTGCTTCTAAACTTAAAGCCACCCCAGACCACACTATCTATTAAGACCACGAAGATATGTACTATGCCAAGAGATGACCACAGCCACAATCCACTTGTCATGTGTTTTCAGTACTAATTGTGTTTTAATTATGTGGAGAGAAATATGATAAGGGTAAACTGTCATTAGAGACTCATTCCTAGGGGAAGAGAGAAAATGGTGAGCTTTACGAAAAAAACATTCTACTATAACCTGTCACTCAAAATCAGTTTGCATAAGATTCTCTTCATTGTTGGCTATTGCTTAATCAAGGCTCCATTCCATGCTCACATGAGGGACAGTTAGCAAGAGCTTGGGAGAAGGAGAATCCTGGTCTTTTGGCTTCCAGTGTCAAGAAAAAAGACATAGTTTTAGACTCTCTTTAGGTTCCTAGTGGAATAAAAAGACTCTGGGAAGTTGACTGACATGAAGAGACCTAGCACCGTGATTGTGTTCCTATTCTCTGAATATTACTTCAGGGAATTTATCTTTGGGTGAGATCTGATATTCTCTTAGTTGAGCTGAGGTATCTTACTTAAAACAGGAGAGCTTTATGCATTGTCTGGCATATTCTTATCTATATATTTTCTTTGGTTTTTATTTCCTATCAACTAGTGTAAATAAGTTTGTTTGCTATTATGTGTTCATTATGAAACTGGAATTTGGTGAGAAGAAATTCAAAGGAGTACCTTAGGGTACTCCTATCCCATTAAGTGATAGTGTTCAGGTGCCCAGCTTGAACTTAAAAATTATCTCCCATAGACTAACAATATTGAGGGGAACTGGTAGGTATTCTTCTATCCCAATGCCTACTTTTTTCCTGAGGAAAACAGACTGATCAGCCTCTGGTTCCAACCTTCTGCTTCCCCTCCTGGCAGGAATAAAAATCTCCCTTGGAGAAGGATAGGATGAGAAAACAGAAATGTTCTATTCCTGACTCCCTGAGAACCACAGCTGGATAGATCCATGCAGACACATAACCTACACTACACTACGTAACCATACTACCCCTACACTACCTCTTTCAAAAATTGTGCCACCATTATCAGAGAGAAGTTTTGGGTGACATGAATTACAGCCGCAATGCCACCTTTCCCCTCTGCCTCTCATTTAGCCCCAGGTGATATTGCAGTCACAACCAACACACAGAGAACAGGAATTTTCAGGTTTAGATTGTCTATTTGCAAGTGGGGATTTCAGAGCCTAAACTCTTATTTGAGTAATTTATGGTCTAAAATGACTTTGAACTCCTCTGTATCACTATTATGGGTCCCTTCTAGTAAATAAATCCTAATGATTCTATTTTGAAAAAATTTTAGGCAAAATATATGGAAGGAGCTGAATTGAGGTTGTTTTCAAGGCCTTGGTTGAATTTCAGGGCAAGATCCAAAAGGAGTGAGTGAAGGAGGTGACTTTTATTTTACTCTACACTAACAATCAAAATCATATTCCTCTACTAACGTTTAAGAGCAACACCATCATGTGAACATGGAATTCCTGGTGATGATGATGAAATATATTGCCTTGCATGCCCCATATACCAGAACCTCCCTCCTCTAGACTCTAGTCACTTTCATCCCTTTAAGTGCTCAGACAAAAAACAGTTTTGCAGTAAAGGCAGTTCTAGACTGAGATTTAAGAATGGACTCCAATTCCAAACCTGTTACTCATTACACGTGAAATCTGGGGTCATTTGCTTTACCTTCCTGGGGCCTTGGCTTCCTCATCTGTAAAATGAGTTTGCCTGGGTGATTACTGAGATCCCTTCTACTTCTAGATCAAGGACCATATGACTATTATTGTTTTTTCAACATTTTATTGTCTTGCTTTCCATGAGTATTGTTAACAACGTAAGATCTCCCGAGCATCTTGCTTAAAGACTCATTCAGATATAAAGGTAAATCTGTCTTATCCAAGGTTATGCTGAGTGTAACCTTTGATGTGTCCTGTCAAGTTGGTATACTATGTAAGTGTTATGTAAAGTGCTATGTGAATGTTAGTTATTATTATAACTGTTAGCTCAGCTACAGACATTTGTTCAAGAAAGTCAGTTAAGTGCAGAGAGGAAATGGCCAGAAATTTGGCCATAGCAACACATGAACCTATCTCTTAGAGCATGGAAGGGTTATTATTGGCACTGGTAAAAAACTCTTCCTTAACGATGCAGTCATGGATTTTGTGAAGGACTAAATTGTTTCTAACTTTATAAAAAACAACAACACAAATACGTATAAAATTTTTCATTTCAAGTGGAATTCACTTCTGTTCTCCAAAGGTGTTGGATTGTATCCTTAAAGGAAGAAGTGCATAAAATAATCTTAGAGCTTCCATATTCAAAGTAGAGGACATATCTCAAAATCCTCCTTCTAAGCATATTTTAAATTCAGTATGTTAAGTAACTTTTAATTGATTTCTTTGTTACCATTATATTAGGCAAATACAGCAATAAAAATAATGAGATTTTATAAAACTTGGAAAAATAGTAAGCGCTTTGCCAGCATTTGTCTTAGTTGTTATGCCTCACAAACAGTTCACAATAAA
Organism: Notamacropus eugenii; assembly: GCF_028372415.1. Lineage (NCBI taxonomy): Eukaryota > Metazoa > Chordata > Mammalia > Diprotodontia > Macropodidae > Notamacropus > Notamacropus eugenii. The sequence continues at coordinate 281,751,293 of NC_092875.1, read as the reverse complement.
ATATGTGTCCTTATTCCTTTATCTGATTATAATCTATTGGCAAGCACTGAACTCACTGAAGTAGGAAGGGGAATGTCCTGGGTGTCACCAGTCAAGACTTACCAGGCATTTGATTGATAGAAAGATTTAGTGATTTGTCCTTAGTCACACAGCTAGTAGCTGTGAAAAGTTGCATTTGACCTCAGATCTTCTGGAATCTTAGTCTAGCACTCTTTCCATTGGGCCATACCATCTCTCATACATACACTATTTACATATATGTGTGTGTGTGTGTACATATATATGTATACATACACACACATGCCAAGTAAATGCAAGGTAATCTGGAGAATGTGGGGCAAGGGAAGGCACTAGTAGATGTAGCAAAGCCTCATGTAGGACACATAAGTTGACCCTTGGGGGAAGCTATCACAAATTGCAACTCCTACATATTTTAACAAATAATCTTTGTGAGGCAAAAACCTCATCACATGCTAGCTTTCCTTTGGTCTTCAGATGGCAGCCTATTGCCAGGTCCACACTTGAAGTTTTCACCATTGTTAGCATCTCTCAGAGGCTGAGCTTTAGTGGTATTGACTTTGATAGCTCAGGGTCACCTCCACACCAACATAATAAAAGGTACTGAAACTCATAGCCCTGTAAGTCATATTTCTTTTGTTTTTCAATCACAGAGCCTTGAAAGATTCTGGTTGATCCTCATTTTCACTTTTCATACCCATGCGTACATGAGGATACTTCTTAGAGAGACTTAAAATTAAGTTTGCCCCCTGTATTCCATTTTAATTAAAATTGTATAAATTTTTAAAAGTTTCCATTTAAAAATGCAGTTCTTTAGATCATAAAAATAAACTTTTAAGATAAAAACATTGCCAAAAATGAAATGGAGCAATAAATCCCTTAGCAAAGCAATTGACTTCCTCGTAATCTTCTACAGTGAAGTCCTCAAATTTGAGTACCTCTCAGAGATCTGCAACTGATTTATAGTTATCTCATCATTCCCCCTCCTTTCTGTTTCCCCATACACATTCTGCAATTCACAATCACACACTGCAGAGTGGCTGGGCACATTTACTATAAAGAGCAACTTAGCTCAGAGTGAAGAGAATGACTGGCTTACAAGATCTCCAGTAAAAAGAAAGTTTAGCAGTGGTGATAATATCAAGTGCTTCAGAATAAATCTACTCCTATCTATTAGTCATATCTAAGAAAGTTATCAATATCAATCATCATCACATGTAGCTACAGCTACATATAGCTCACTGGGGGGAAAATCAAATGTAGTGAGAGTTAAGCAACAGTGTAAAAAATGAGCTTAATTTTCAGTGAAAAATTCCTGAAATATCAATAGAAAATTATTCGTGTGCAAAAATGTCCCACCCCCATCCCTGGATACAACACACATCAACCTCTAAAAATTCTATATGGTCTTGAGATAGTTAATATTTTTTTCATACCAGGGATTGCTTTGAATCAAATAATTTGCTTCCTTCCCCTTTCATAGTTCCTACCCAAAATGTGCAATATTTGCTCTGGTTTGTAACTCATTCAGGCTCCAATCCTTTGCCATATCACAGTTGGAATAAATGATCACCCACCAAATCCTCATTTTTGACTTTGCATTGATTACATGAGAGATTAGTATATTTTCCTTGCTTCCTAGGTTATCCTGGAGACCATCATGAACAAAACACACTAGTGCTTTCCAATCAACAGTTCATTACCTTCAGATCTCTTATCACCACCACCATCATCATCACCCTCACTCTCATCATCATCATCAGTAGTAATTCTCATGTATATAGCACTTCACAGATTACAATTTGCTTTGAATACATTATTTGATCTGAGTGCCCCATTTTACAAATATGGTAATGGAGGTTAATGGAGATAATGGAGGGAATTCCAAGTGTTATGGAATTAGTAAATTACAGCCAGGAATCCAGGTATTCTACTTGTAATTTCTATATTCTCTGAACATATGATAACACAGAATAATGCCTGGAGTTTTCATTAGGCTGGGATGCTCTTGATGTGCTGAGAGCAAATTATTAGCTTTTAAAGTAATTTAAATTATTGTGCATTTATTATCAGCATCAAAGAATGAGGCAGTCTGGTTAATTTGACATGATTAAAAAGAGACAGTAAAAGACAATTTTATGCTCATCATAAAATAATGAAGTGGTCTGCAAGGGTGGTCAGATTCAGGCAGTGTTACGAATGCTTTAAAATTTTGTGTAAGGCCAAGTTTACTCTAAAGCAAAAGAAGAGCTTTTAAATGACTAGAGTGAGAATTATTTTATTCTTTTTAAAAGTTGCATTAATATATTTTTATGTCATCTATATTTCCATATATATTTCCAGCCCAAATTTCCAGTCCAAGACAATCTGGAAGGTCAATTGGAGGGTTCTATTGCACTGGGTTGGGAATGGAGCACAGTTTGCCATGGACCATGCTGCCATGGACAGGACTGGAGCAGGCCTTAAGGGACTGAATCATTGGCAGCTGCTGTGGTTTCTGGACTTCTCAACCCACAACACCAAAGACAGTTTGGAAGATCAGTGGAAAGAATCTCTCACCTGGCTGAGAGGGGACCATGGTCTGCCACCAACCCCAGACCCAAGGTGGAGGCAGCCACTGCTAAAGCTGCAGCTGCTTCTGAAACACTCCATTTAACAAAGAGCTCAAAAGTCAAAATTGGTTGGAAAAATGAACAAAGGAGGAAAAAGAAACAGACTATAAATTCTTACTTTCTCAGTAAAGACGTATTTTCTTACGTCATTGGTAATGTGGAAGATCAAAACGTACAAGAAGACAACAAAATCAAAGCTCCTGCATCAAAAGCCTCTAGGAAAAGTATGCATTGGTCTCAGTCCATAGACAAACTCAAACAGAATTTTGAAAATCAAGTAAGAAAAGTAGAGGAAAAATTGGGAAGAGAAATGAGAGTGATGCAGAAAATCATGAAAAATGAGTCAACAGCTTGCTAGGGGAAATGCTCAAAATGCTAAAGAAAATCACACCTTTAAAATTACACTGACCCAAATAGAAAAAGAGGTCCAAAAAGCCAATGAGGAGAAGAGTGCCTTAAAAAGCAGAATGGGCCAAAAGAAAAAAGAGGTCCAAAAGTTTACTGAAGAAAATAATTCCTTAAAAATTAGAAGGAAGTAAATGGAAGTTAGTGGCTTTATGAAAAATCAAGAAATTATAAAAAAAAAAACAAAAGAATAATAAAAAAAAGTAGAAGACAATGTGAAGTATCTCATTGGAAAAATAACTGAGAAATAATTTAATAATTGTTGACTACCTGAAAACCATGATTTAAAAAAAGAGCCTAGACATCATCTTACAAGAAATTGTCAAGGAAAACTGCCCTTATATTCTAAAACCAGAGGAGAAATAGACATGGAAAGAATATGCTGATCATCTCCTGAAAGAGATCCCAAAAGGAATATTGTAGCCAAATGCTCAAGTTCCCAGGTCAAGGAGAAAATATTACAAGCAGCCAGAGAGAAACAATTCAAGGACTGTGGAAACACAACTAGGATAACACAAGATTTAGCAGCATCTACCCTAAGGGATTGGAGGGCTTGAAATATGATAATTCCAGAGACCAAAGGAGCTAATATTAAAACCAAGTATTGCCTACACAATAAAACTGAGTATTATACTTGTAATGGCAAGGAAAGTAGGATTTTTTTCTGTTTTTGTTTTAGTATAATCAAGGAATATAATGCCTCTATTTGTTCCAGGTTCCATGGCCATTTAGATTGTAAGGCCACTCCTGGAAGGGTGAAGAGTGATGGCAAGCAAAATAGGACCTTTTACTGTTTTTTGTTTTAGTATAAAGTGCCTCTGATTGAATAATGTGATTAAAGAAGACCTTCCACACCTGTTAATGGGCCTGGGAAGATTTGTAGGAAGGCCCATGCCTTTTGTTAATGAGGCACTGTTTCTCAAGGGTTGTGATGCCCTCTGGCTATAAAAAAAATGCATAAATACTCTGAGGGTGAGGTTTTACTTTGGGGCATGGTTTTTAGAAGAAGTTTTGTGAATCAGATGAGACTCTAGGAAGCCATTAAGCAGCTCCACATCTTTAAAAACCCAGATGTTGCTGCTTACCTCTTGGTAACCATGTTTGTATGGTCAGGCAGTTGCATCACTCTGTTGAATTGTGATGTATGTATTGCTTCTGTCAGACATTTGGAAGCATATCTGTTGACCTTTGATTTCTCTGTATTTTCTCTGAAGTTCAGGGCTCTGACTTTTCCCCCTGAACTAAGTGAATGATACATGTGCTTGATTAAAATGATTGTTGACCCCTCAGAAGTTGTTTTTACTTTTCTAAATGGAGATCTAAGAACCTGTGATAGCAAGTCCCCCTGTGAATGTTGAGGTACTTACTGTTACAATACTTCAGGGGAAAAAATGGACATTCAATGAAATCGAAGTCTTTCAAGCATTCTTGTTGAAAAGACCAGAGCTGAATAGAAAAATTGACTTTCAAATGTAAGAATCAAGAGAAGCATGAAAAGGTAAACAGGAAAGAGAAACCAAAGGGAACTTATTAAAGTTTAACTGTTTACATTCCTACATGAAAAGATGATTTTTATAACTCATGAGACCTTTCTCAGTATTAGTATAGTTAGAGGGAAGATATAGATAGATAGGTATAGATATCTATCTATATGCATATATATGCATACATATATGTGTGTGTATGTATGTGTGTATGCATATGTATATATGTGTATACATATATTTATACACACAGAGAGAGACAGAAACAGAGACACAGACAGACAGAGAAACAGAGAGACAGAGACAGACAGACAGAGAGATAAGAGACAGAGGGCACAGGGTGAACTGAATATGAAGGGATGATATCTAAAAAAGAAAATTAATTGTAGAGAGGAATGCCCTAGAAGAAAGAGAAAAGGGAGTGGTAGAATGTAATAAATCATCTCACGTAAAAGAGGAAAGAAAGAGCTTTTACAATAGAGGGGAAAAAGGGGAAGGTGAGAGGGAATAAGCTAGCCTTCCTTACATCGAATTCGGCTTTATGAGGAAATAACATACACACTCAATTGGATATGGAAGTTTATCTTACCTAACAATAAGCAGAGGGGAAGAGAATAAGAGAGGGGATACAACAGAAGAGAGAGCAGATTGGGGGAAGGGATAATTGGAATGAAGCATTTTGGTAGAGGGACAGGTCAAAGAAGAGAACAGAATAAATGGAGGGCAGGACAGGGTAGAGGGAAATTTAGTTAGTCTTTCACGACATGATTGTTATGGAAGTGTTTTGCATGACTACACATGTATGACCTACATCAAATTGCTTGCCTTCTCAATGAGGGAGAGTGAGGAGGGGGGAAGAGAGAACATGTGGAACTCAAAGCTTTAAAAATGAATATTAAAAATTATTTTTACATGTAAAAAAGAAATACTTTTAAAACTCATAGATACCACTTTATAGATTAATAGAAAAGTATTTTAGTAGAAAATAGAAGCTTTATAATGGAAAAGACTTATAGTATTTCACAGAGGGGTTGTACACCATAAGGGATGTTAGATGGTCACCAAATGAAATTTACTAAATGAGTATGAATGAAAGCTAAGTATTTCCCATGGGTAATAATCACATGAACTAATCAATAATATGTTGATAAGAAAATATTGAAAAGGTGATTGAGTCAAAACCATTTGGAATCAGGAAGAGTTCAAATCTGGTCTCAGACACTTACTAGCCAATTTGACACCAAACAAGTCACTTAACCCCCATCTGTTTCACTTTCCTAAACTGTAAGATAGAGATGACAGTATCTACTGCCCAGGGTTATTGTAAGGATCAAATGAGGGGATATTTGTGAAGCACTTAGCATAATGCCTAAGACATAGTAAGTACTGAATAAAAATACTTGTTTCCTTCTCTGATGCCATTAAAACAATACATGATCAAATCCCTGTACCAGAAAACTAACTATGAAGCAAGTTTTTTCTAAGAAATTGTAGATGCTCATAGCATTTCATTTATCACATACCAAAGACCTAGAAAGATAGGAGTGAGCATCTAGAATTACATTTCAGAAACTAGATATTTTTCATAAACTAAAAAATAATGAATTTCCATACTACAATTACACACTTCAAGATACCTTTGAGAAGTCTTCTAATAAACTATACTGGGACTAGAGCACTATGAAAGATGAAAGCTTCAGCCATAATCATCTACATAGCAATTTTACCCTAACAAATACTCACAATGTTCAAACAAAATGGAATGAAACACTTTTTAAAATATAGAAAGCTAAAAGAAGAAATTAAAAATATGTGGCAACAACTCTCATTACAGTTATACAATCTCCTCCTCTAGCTATCTAGAAGACCGGGTTTCAGTAAATCTACAAAAGATGAGCTTTTATCTCAATACTTTTTTTGAATTACTAAATCAATCACTTTATGCTTATTGGTACCAACCACTAATCATAAAATTGAAGAACATTGACTTGTCCTAGGATCATTTTTCTATGAGCCCCATCAAAAAAAAGATTAAAAGAATGAAATGATGATGCTGATAATTGGCATTCACTTTACACTCTGAGGCTTCAAAGTATTTTGACATACACCATCAAAAATTAGCCCAAAAACACAATTTATTTTGACAGTTCCTGGCATTTCCACAAATAGACAATTAAGAGATACAATGGATACAGTAAGATAATAGAGCTCAAATTCAGCCTCAGCTACGTGATCTTTGGCAAATAGCTTAACTTTTGTTTGCTTGAGTTCCTCAGCTGTAAAACAGTGATAACAATAGTACCTACCTCCCCTGGTTGTTGTGAGGATTGAATAAGATAATATTTGTGAAATACTTTGCAAATCTTAAGGAGCTATACAAATAAATGCTAGGCTCATTATTATTATTATTATCATTACTACCTTTAATAAAGCTCTCAGACATTTCCATCAAACTTATGAATGGAGTTCCATTGGAAATAATTTTTTCAAATGACTTTAAATGAATATTTCATATAACATAATACATTTTTCACATAACACAGATCAACATTCTCTGATTTGAGATAATTTCTTTCCATTTAATGATTAATATTACTAATATTTCCATTTAATGACCAATAATTAAATTACCAATTAAATACTAATAAAATTCCCAATATCTTATAAGTAGAAGAGGGCAGAGCTTAGGAATACTCCAAAGGCTTCCTGTCGAAGCAACATGTACTGATTAACAGCATGTTTTTGTTAGTATCAGAAGACTTTCCCTTAAAGACCACCTCTGCCATTTAACATCTGTATGATCTCAAGCTGGTCCCTTTGTCGGTTTCTCAGTTTCCTCATCTGAAAAATGACAGCAGTCATACTTTCACTATTGACTGCATAGTGTTGTTGTGAGATTCAAATGTGATTGTATATGATGTACTTTATAAAGGCACTTTATAAATACTTTTGTTTTTCAAGGATATATAATTTCTGTCCACTGACAGATTGCAGTGACTCTCCATCCTAGAATATAGTCTGAGAGCTTATGTGCTTGAAGAATATATAATCTGCAACCAACATCCAAATTTACATAGTCTACTATCCCTCAACGGGACACTCAATCTTTTACCTACCACGTTCTCAGCTTGGAAAGACATTCCAGATATTGCCTTCAAACCATATAGCCTTTAAGAACTCTGGATTACCTTCACAATCAAATGGGGGCATTGTGATAGAACTTTAGTGGAGAACTATATGAATTAATTTCTTTTCAAATTCTCCATAGTAAAGATCCTTACTCATCTTCAATAATATGTACAAACTTCCAGCTTTGTGAAAAAGCCCCAGTAATATTCTGCCATCACAAAATAGAAAGATGGCTAGGCATCTGCTCTTTTGTAGCAGCGAACTAAGTATGGGATAAGCTGTTCAATCATTTTACCCAAAGATTCATCTCCAACAAGTGAATGGTATATGTTCCCACATTACTACATCTGCCTCCGCATCTCACCAGAAATTCATTCTTGCTATAGAGCATTCACACATAAATGCAGAGTTCCTAAATATCCACCCCAAACAAACCTAAAGCTAGCAACTATCTTTTCTATAATGACATTGTTATTGTTAAATCATTTTTCAGTCTTGTCCATCTCCCAATTTATGAACACATCCTCAGCCAGAATTCTTTTTCCTGCCTTTGCTCAGCTACCTTAGTAGTGATTTTATGCTGATGAGTTATCCTAAATCAAATAAAATTGTGCTCTTTAATATGTTTATGGGCATCATGTATAACCTATCTCAGATTGCTTACTCTCTTATAGAGGAGGAAGGGAAGGGAGAGGATAACATTTGGAACTACAAACTTGGAAAGAATGTTAAAAATTGCTTTTACATGTAATTGTAAGTAAATTGTAATCAAATATCATTTAAAATGAAATTGAAAAATATCTAACAAAATAAATAAGAATTTAATACAACATAAAAATATGTATGTATGCCTGAATATGTGGTATGTGAGTGGAAGGGTATTATTTTTCTTTGCTCAGAATACACACCAATGGAATACACATGCTGCTTTGTTTAATATCTAGCTAGAAAAAATGTACTAGAATGAGAGTGAAAATTACTTTCAGTGTAGTAGCCTAGGATTCATTCTCCTTTAAATGACATTCTAGCAGCTTCTTATGACACATTTTAAAGCATTCCCTTCACAGAAGTCTTATATAAATTGTGGCTTGGTATACAAAAGACATTTGCCAGGATTCTGTGTAACTATGAACAGTCATATCATTTCTTTGGAATTTTGTTTCCTCATCAAGAAAAAAAAGTGGATCATGTTGGACATTCTTTCTGCCTTTTCTTCTCACTTTACGTGACATTTACCTTGTAGGGATTTTACAAAGGTATATCTGAACTCAGCCTCTTACTATGATGTCTTACTGTGGTATGGAGGTGAAGGCTGGATTCTTCTGGTTTATCAAGCCTGACAGGACCAATTCTTTAATTTTAGAGATGAGTTATTGAGAATTAAGAGAAGTAAAGTGACTAACCCAATTGCACTCAGGTTTTAAGTAGCATAGCTGAAATTTAAACTCTTGTCCTCTGATTTCAAATAAATGAGAGTTTATTCTAATATAGCATATGGCTTCATGACAGATAGTATTATTCCTGTTTTACAGATGAGAAAACTGAAATTTGAACACAGGTCTTTCAATTCCACGTCCATTGTAAGAAGATTTCCACTTTCACAAATATATTAAGTACAAAACTATTTTGTTCAGATCTTTGCAACTTCATAATTTACTTTTTATCAATGTTTTGTAGTCATGCCACCTCCTCTACTAGATGAACATTTTCCTGAGGGATGGGAGCCAATAATTTCTTTTTAAATCCACAGAACATGTGACACAATGAATCAGATATGTTGCTAGTTTATTAATATAAAACTACTTTTAGTTCACCATTAAATTTAATAACAACCTATAGTTATAATCTCTGGCATATTGAGAACTGATCCACAGTACTTTACATTTGTTGAATGAGTGACTGAATGAAAGAATGAGTGAATGAATAAAATCAGGAATTTGAAAGAGCTACCATGTGGACCTTGAATATTCATCTATCCCATTCTAATCTAACCTACTTCTGCATGTAATGTCTAAATAACTCAGAAAGTCCAAGAAGATGGGATGAAAAATAGCAAAGATACCAGAGGATGTAAAATGTGACATAGAAAAACAAGCTTAAGAGTTGAAGTAAAAAGACGTGTTTATAATCAATACAAGACTTTGCCATTTTCTTCTTATCTTTGTAATTTGAGCATATCTAATTTCTCTGGGTCTCAGTTTGCAGTATAATCCCAGTTGTATACTGCTGGCCTGCCTACCTCAAGGCATTATTGTCATGACCAAATGATATAACATTTAGGGAAGGGGTTTGTGACTATATAAAGTGCTATTGAATAATGAGTTATTGCTATTAGAGGAATAGTTTACCAAGGCAAGGAGCAAATCTTTCTTCAGTACATGGGCTGTTTGTTTGTTTGTTTTTACTTATTTTAATAGTGAAAGATTCTCACATACTATATATAAGACATGGAACCTTGCAGAGTAGACATTTAATAATTGTTATTGAATTGAATAAGGCAATTTTTATTCAATAGGCATACCTCCAAGATGGCATTTCCATCAAAAAGTCACTGCTCCCCTATAAAGTAATAGCTTCCCCCCAAGACCTCACAGTGAACTCTGCTTTCCATTTCTCTACTGCACTTCTTATGGAATGCTGTGCGTCATATTTCTTGATACTCGGGTCATCCTTGGCAAGATCATGGTCCAGGCAGTTACTGTTATTTACGTAAATTTTATTTTACCAGTATCTAGAAAAACATTCTGCACATAGTGGGCACTTAGTAAAGTTTGCTGAATTTCATTTTGCTGTATTCAATGTGAGAAGAATACAGTAGATTATCTGAAGTCCCTTTTAGTCCTTTATTTATAAACATCACTACTAAACCCTAATAGTTAGGGAGGCATAGGGAAGGTTTTTTTCTTGTTTATTTTTATTAGCAGAGTCTTCTCTGGAATTACCAGAGAAGAAAGGAAGCAGAGATGCAAATCATGTAAAATTTAGGGATAAAATTAAAATCAGTTATACTTGACTTAGCAGGAAATGACAAGAAAGAAAAAAAAGAAAGAAGGAAAGAAAATTAGAAAGAAAATAAAGACCATTGGTAAAACTAATAAAGGCACTGAAGAAAACAAAAATATGTTCAAAGGGGAATACATACAGGCCAATTTTGCTACTATGTTAAATTTAATATATATGCTAAAATTATATGTAAATACATATATGATTCATAATTTTGTATGTAACTTTTGACTTTGTACATTAAAATGTTTGTTTTAATAGATAATGGATAAGTTTATAATAAGAAGTAAAAATAAAAAATCCAAATACACAGAAATGTAGGATGTATTATAGGTGGGTCGCAGGTTTCCTTTTTTTATACTATGCTCTATTTAAGGTTAGTTTGTATCTTCTGAATGCATCAAAGCAAAGAATGAAGTATCAGTCAAATAGAAGGGTAGACAGAAAACTTATATTTACGGCAAAGGGATGGTCTGAGGAAGGGATCATGGAACCCCTGTCCCTGCTGTGCTTGTTTACTTTGCAGCCTGCCTATGGAAGCTCTTAGGCTCACAGTGATCCTCCTTGTTGGAACAGTCCTTCAAAGTAATCTCTCCCATATGCTTACTCCCTTTTGGCTACTTAAAGACTTTCATAGTTGCTAATTTCCTAGTTATTAGATTATGTCCTCTCGTTTCCTTGTCTCTTTGGGAGAGATAATACTTTATCCAGGATTAGGAGAAACAGCTATAGACATTCTCATTATGCATACTTGGTTTCCACTTTTAATTTCTTTAGCAAACACTTTTTTGGGATCATGATGGAGTGCTATCACTGCCTGGGAATGGTGAACAAGTTAACAATTTCTCTGATTCTCTCACTGTCGTTTCAGAATTGTTTATAAAGCTCTTGAAATGGGGTCTTCAACCAAAGAAAATAATTCTTATTTCAAATCCAATGAATAGATTTTATTCTCCATTTGGCATGTATATCGAGCAAAGGATAATGATGCCAAAATACACCATTCAATCAAGTTGCCATTTCTGGGGCATCCGATGATTTAATTTTCTTTATTTTCTTCAGTACTCGTATTTTTCAATTACCTTTTTCTGTGTCAATACTCTATGTGAATGTTTTGGACTTCTTTGTACATGTGACTGATAATCGAGTCAGGTGTGTAATTAGGCTCATCATTCCTGTTCTGTCCTTTAACTATATTTTTTTCATTAGTCCCTTAAAAAAACTAGGCACTCCTATGATGAACTCTCGGAGAAGATGGGCTATTTTACCTCTCCTTGTATCCCTATGATTTAGCCCAGTGCCTGGAATATAGTAGGGGAAAGGAGAAGAGAAGTGAATAAGCTCTATTTTGCACCTGATATATTTCAGCACTGTGCTGTTATTTTTCATTTTTTGATTTTTTTACAAAAATCTCATTTGATCCTCACAGAACAGTAGGTGCTTAATAAATGCTAGGTGAATGACTTTTTCCTAGACATTGAAAGGTTTCTCATTTATTTAATGGAATATTTTATTTCAATCATAGCCATCTATTGCCCTGGTGTCAAAATAAATGAGTTTATCTTTCTCTCATTTCCTAAAGTACATGTCTTCTCTACAGAGAATTTTCTTTCCAAGCACACTGCCTGGGGTTTATTAGATGACCTGTTTCTTTGTCATTCTTCTTTATGGTGGAGTAATTTGAGATTCAGGTCACAAGAGCATATACAACATGACGATCACAGCCTAGGTGCTCTATCTTTTGTCTGATTATCTTATGTCCAAAGTACCATTTGTCATATATGCTATGCAAAAAATGCCACAAAAATGCACCATTTGATCAACCTTAACACTTATGCAGCCCCTGGTGGCTTTAATTCCCTTAACATTTCTCATCTGTCATATTTGTCAATTAACTTTCCTTTGCCAAACTTACAATATTCCTCCATGTACTTTTTGGTCATTTGTCCATCTCCAAATGTCTTAAACCCAAGAAGAGTTCTCATTTCAAGTTTGGCATTTGTAACTCCTAACTTTGATTTTCAATGATGAATGTCAGGTGGATTTCACAAAAACCTAGAATATCAGAGTAGAAAGTCACCTCCTTCAACATCTGCCTGAAGTAGGAATCCCTCCTGCAATAAAAAGCATCATTTAAAATTAAACGACAGGTATCCAGTGACCCAGGCTCAGTATAGTCACATTCTTATCCTTATACAAGCATATCCTTATTGAGGAGATCATTTTTTTCTCCTAAAGCTTTGCTCGAGCACTTTTGCTTCCTTTCTTAGACTGGCATCCCCTATTCCCTACAATGGTGTTGTGCTTTCTTCCTGTCCCAGTCAGAGGGATAACTATACTTTTCCTGATGCTCGTCAGTGATTGTTACTATACACACCATTTTTGGCCATTCTCTGAGTCCCTGTTCTTAGGTCTCTCCCCATGTTAATTTTTATCTGACTCTTTATGCTTCCCAAATCCTATGACCCTGTGTAAATTTGCTCTCTGGGCAAGGTTCAACTCGTTCTCATTACTTTACCAGAAGAGACTTGAAGCTTGAGGTGCTGACGGGAAAGGACGCAGCTCAGTTTAGAGAAATGTTCTCTTGAACCACAGTGGTAGTAGATCACAGCAATGCTTCATCCATGGTACTTGTGAAATTGATCTGAGGGCCAGATTCAGCCAGAGGTTCCCTACCCTTCCTCTCCAAATATCCCCAGAGGCCTATAAACAAGGAAGTCATAGAACACCATGGTGGGGGTGGGGGTGGGAGTGGGGATGGGATGTTCAGGGCAAACCTGCCAGGAACTTGTTTATGGAAACTCTAAAGATAATGACCCATGCTGTTCCCTTGAAATGCTCTTTATTGGCCTACACAGAGCAAGCCTTCAGTCTCCTATTCTTCCTATTCATAAGGTCAGTGTTTCTTACTGCCAGTGAAACAAGGATGTGCTATTGATACTTTACTTGGCAAAAGACTACAAAAGATTTTTTTTCCCTCTGTGTGAAAATCCTACTCCAGCCTTCTCCTTCCTTGCTTCAGCCCTGTAATGGGAGCCATAATCTTGCCTTGCTGGAGCTTTATGCACATTTCCCGACATGATTAGCACTCTAGCCTTTTAACCAGCTGTTTTTCCTGTCATCCCTCTGCATGAAAACTTCCTGTTCCACCTTTCCATTTTGCCCAGGATATTTGTAATAGTTTCCTCTGATTGCTTTTGTACCTTTCCTATATTTCACTTCAATCAAAGCTGCCCCTACATTGGTAGTCAGACCACATATCATTCTATCCTTCAGCCAGTATACTCCCTTGCCTCACATTCCAGCTTGTCTTGGTATACCAATTCACTTTAAAATGCCTACAACCCCTTTAGAATGTCAGGTGGAAGCAGCATATTATTGATGAAAGGGGAGGAAGGGACAAACATAGAAAGATAAAAAATAAATTAACCAGAGAAAAGGGACTGTGTTGGTGAGTTACCAACATACTCACTGTGCTAATTTGCCACATTCTTTGAAAAGCAAAAACACAGGTGGTGACTTATCTGTTTTAACAACCTAGAAATCATCACAAAATTTGGATTAATTTTAAAACTTCATCTGAATAAAATAAATAATTTATATTCCTGCCACGTTTATCTTTGTAGTCATTTCAGACCTAATGCTACTTTAAAATACCATTAGTGACTCCATTTTGCCTTTATCCACCATTTTCTGAAGTCAAATTTCAGCTGCTTGTAAGTCATACGATTTCAGGGAAGTCACAAGATTACTGTCCTCCCAAAGGTCACCAAAGTTAAGGAATATCACAAGACTACCCTTCTCTCTCTCACCTCAGTGTCTCTGGATCCCCTTTACCAATAAGAAACCAGGTGTCTCAATCTCTACCTACTATTTTTCCTGTTTTGTCATTCCCTTCAAATTGTATATTTACTATGTAGACAGTGAGCCTGATAAATTTGTGCAGTTCTGCCTCACTTAAATCCAATTCATGCATAAGCCAAGACAGTGCCCTGTGATGTCATTGGTCTTCAAGAATGAAGAATCAACAACAACAACTGTGTTGAAAGCAATGATCAATGTCCTTGGTAGATGAAGAGCCTTGGATCTGATTTGTTTTTGTAACCACATGCATTACTAAATAAAGTGTCTGGATAAAACTCATTTTTAAAAAATTTTGATATAATACCTACTATGAAAGGCACATTACCACACAGTTTTCAAAACTTAAATTATATGATCATATTTTTGAGCTAGAAGGGACTTTGGAGGGCATCTGGTCATCTTAATCTTTCTATAGTGTATCTAAATTTCCTCCAAACTGGACCTAAAGCTGACCAAGAGTCTAATTATTCACAGCAGATTACGATGTGACAAATGAGGTAGCATCATGTGCCATGAGAATTTTAAAAGTTAGAAGTTATATGTAATTTATCTAGTTTTCATGGGATTTTCATGGCATCTTCCTAATTAAAGAAGGAAGAGATTTTAAAGGGGAATTGAGTTAAAATATAATGGTTTTTCAGAGAAGGAAACTGAGATGCCAGGTTCCCTAAAGTGACTCAGGTGGTAAGTAGCAAATTCAGGATTTGAACTCAGATCCTCTGAGTCCAAATCCCCTACTCTCAGGAACATCAATGAGATAGCTAAAGATCTTTCCCACCCATTAATGGGCTTGCCCACTAAAGGAAGCTTGATTAGGGGAGATTTGTTTTATAGGAAAGCCCACACCTTTTGTTAATTTCTAATGAGGCACTGGTTCTCAAGGGTCATGATACCCTCTGGCTCTGAAAAGTGTATATATACTCTGAGACAAGGTTTTTTAGGGAGTTTATTCAATGGAAGTATTTGTTTGGCCAGATGAGACTCTGGGTAGCTGCTAAGGATGCCCCCTCTTTTTGAAAACCTAGATTTTGGTGCTTTTCTCTCTGGTAGCTATGCATGTAGGTAATGGTCAGACAGGTAGATCTGTCTGTTGATCTGTGATATATGCACTGCTTATGGTCAGACAGTTGGAAGCCCTATCTCTCGGTCTTCATTTTTGTTTGTATTTTCTTTAAAGTTCAAGGTTCTGACTTTTCCCCTTGAACCAAGTGAATGACACATGTTTTTAATGAAAGTGATTGTTGACCCTTCAAAAGCTACTTTCCTTTTAGAAATGTAGATCTAAGAACCTATACAGCAGGCTCTCCTGGAGTTCTTGCTGGAGTCCTGGCTGTTACACTCTCATAAGTCAGTTATAGGAATCTTTCAAAGCTCCCAAGGTCTACTGAAGATAAGAAGAAGGTGAAAGATTGGTCAGAAGAGAGAAGAGACAATGGTACTGTATAGGGAAGATGCATTTGAAAGACAAACGGCAGTATTATTACAAATTCTGAAAATTGAAAACAAGATTCCGGGCTTCATTTAAGACTTTAAGTATTAAATAACCATGAGCTCAGATTTCAGGCTAGATTGCATCTATCAAGATAGAGCTAATTCAATTTAGGTTGGTAAAACCTATAATTATAGGAGGCAGATAAAATACACAATAATTTGTAAGAAAACCAGTTTTCTTAACAATAATGTGTTTACTTAGTCCTGTAATCAAATATTGCCTGCCATGTGACTTGAGTGAATAATCTACCTGATCCTCACTAGAAATTTACTTTCTAGGAGGTTTGTTCTAATCAATAGTACATTTCCTGATTGTTTCTCATCTCTTAGGACCCATGGCTGGGTTCCCCATCTAGTGAATACCTCTCCTAGGTATTAGACTTCACATTTTTTTTCTTTTGCTTCCATCTCCTAAATTAACTAAAGACTAGAAAAGAATATTCACACTAGTTTATTGGTTCAAGGCTTATTCTTAATAAGGAATATTCTCCTTATGTTACTTTCTCAGACATGCACTTTGACTCTCTTACCATGACAAGAGGCTTACTATCCTTGAAAGCTAATTGAATATCCACCAGTTATGTACACAATGCTACTTCTCATATTAAGGTAATGTGGTATTATCTATGGACCTTTTTATTGCTAAAATGTTTTCATTTCAGCTCTGAGTAGTCCTTATGAGTGATAGACCTGCTTGAAATTTACAAATGAGGGTCTTTTTTGCTACCACTCTCATCAGCTTTATTACCAAATCTTCCCAGTTAGCTTTATCATTATTTAAGCTTTTTTTCATATTGTTTATATGTGTATAAGGCAGAACACTTGAAAGTAGCTTTAAAAAAAATCTCTAAATTTACATCCATAGGATAGTTTCTACTTTCTCAGTAATATAAGCATTAAACTTCCAATTACTAATTAGAGATACATCCATTTATTTAATATCTGTGCTAATGAAAGTGATTACTTTAATTCATTAATCCAAAAAGGACAATTGTCCAAAAGCAAATTATCTTTGATGTGCATTTATATGCAGGATAAATTCATAAGCTTTAAATCTGAAAGGAAGAGGGGTAAAATTGTCCATCAAACACCAAGCTAAATATCACAAAGAAAAGAAACATTGTAGAAAGAATGTCAGTAGGAATGCTTAGTTATTCACAGGAAGCACAATACAAAGAGAAGTCAGTTTTGAAAATTCCTGGGCTCAGATATCTAGATACAAACGACCAAAGAATGATCAACAAGCAAGGTGAACTTGTAAAGGTTAGACATCCTAACACAAGGAGGCAAAATGAACCTTACAGGTGTCATATAAATTTGATGGGAAATATTCCAGTGGACATGGGGTCTCATCAAATTGGGTATTCCCTTCTATGATGCAGATTATATTGTATATTAAGAAACTATATCCATGTAAGACAATCCATGAAGAAGGCATGGTAGAAAAATATTTGGATAAAGATGAATGAAGGCAAACTGAAATTGACAATTCAATACACTACAGAATACCTGTATAGAAAGAGATGATAGATGATGAATTCATAAAACAGGTTACAAATTTGGCATCAAGGAATTATATCATGACATACTTTTCTCCACTCTCAAAATAGTCATCAGTGAGTGGATTGCAATAATCTGTATTGTTCAAAACACTTTAACCACTCTCAGCCCATTATTTCTCCCTTTTGCTCATGGTTCTGTGTATGTGCATATAAGACAAATTAAATCAAATAGCTATCCCTGGGGGAGAAAGTGTAGGTAAATGCAGCATATACTCAAAGCCAAGAATGGAGAAGATTCTCTTCAGTCATGTTTGAATAAAGATATACTGATATTTGGGGAACTTACAAGTCATTATCAACCCCTTTCCCATTGCAGGACATTCTGAAAAGGAATAGTGGGAATTCTTCTAGGTCCTCTCAACCTTCTTTTGGAATATGGAAAGATACTTAAGAACGGCAGTCTTAAAGGTCTTTCATCCAGGCAACTAAGTGGTACAGCAGATAGAACAGTCAGACCTATAGTCAAGAAGATATAAGGTTAAATTTGACCTCAGATACATACTAGCTATGTGAGCACAAGCAAGTCACTTAATCTCTGTCTTCCTCAGTTTCTTCAATTGTAAAATGGGGATAATCACAGTACCTATATCCCAGGATTGTTGGGAGGTTCAAATGAGATATTATTTGGATGATACTTTGAGAACTTTAAAGAACAACCTAAGTGTGAGTTGCTATAGTTATCATCTTGCTGCTACAGAAAGTACATGGAAATAAAAGTAAAGACAGATACTAGAATTTTCATTCATGTTAGTAAAACTTTAAATAGGTGTAGACCAGAAATAACTTGCCAATAAAAAGTAGGTTTGGATGAATTTTCTATAAGCAGGAATCCTGATTATAGTAAACAAACTTTAGCATAAATGTGACCAGAAAGGTCTTCTCTTCCAGAAAAAGGCCTTGGAGGGCAGAAATGCCTCTTTGTAGAAGGAGAACTAAATGTAAATTTTCTCTTTTCTGATACTAATGAAAAACTAGCACCTGGAAATTATTCTTGAATATGAGATGAAACTATTATGACAATATTCTATAGTACATGGAATGCTGGACTTGGAGCTTCAAAGACTCACATTGAAATCCTACCTCTGATCCTTAATTGTTCTCTGACCCTGGTAAAAATTACTTGGTCTCATTCAAACATAGTTTCTCTTCTGTACAACATGTACACCACCACTCTGTTCTCTAGGCTGACTCTTTCTGGGGCTTCTTTTCCACAACCTGCACTCACTGGCAAATTGGAATTTGCTTGCAGGAGTGGCTGCTATGGGATGCTAGGGGTAACTACTGTGAGTAGATATTTCTAGTACTGTGGCTTCTACCATCTCCTTCCATCAACAATTAGTCATTTATGTACATTTAAATATGCATTAAAATTGTTAGATCTTTGTGATTTACTAACAAACAAGATCAATAGTTAATATTAAAAGATATATATGAGTTATTTTTTATTTACAATATTTTGTCTATGATCAATATCTTCACTAAAACTTTTAAACCCCTTCATAATGTGTAGCTGACTTTTCTTCAGTCACCTTGAAACTTGATATTATTACATTCATTGTCTCTCAAGATATTGCCTCTTCTCTTGAATCTTCTTCATAAGATAAAGTTGAAAATAGCTTTCTCAGAAAATAATATTTCTTCATCTCTTTCCACTGTCCCAGAAAATAATATTTCTTCATCTCCTTCCACTGTGTCTTCTTCACTGTCTCTCCAGGAATAATAAGAAACATCTCTGTTTTTTCTCAAGTTAGCACTTTTGATGTCTGTCTCCCTATTTCATCAAATACATCTTCACAGATAAGAAGTAAAAATAACACCCTCTCCGCTTGACTCCACAGAGAAAGGGACACATGGTGAAAAATTGTGCAGTATCTTTGCCAAGGAAATCGCAAATAGGGTCACAAAAAGTCAGAAATGACTGAAAATGACTGAACAACATATGGGAAAGGGTGACTATACCATTGTTTCTGCATCATAGCCTTCAAGCTGGGAAAACATTGGGAGATCAGCTTGATTCTGGAAGGTGGGTTGGGGTAATATCATGGAAGGCTTTCAATGTCAGGCTGAGCTTGACCATTATTCTGTACAGTATGGGGAACAAACTTCTTGCTCTATAAATCTCCCCAATTTGACCCCTTGAAAAGTAATACGGGTGGTAAGAATCAATTTTATGCCTTGGGTCCTACCAAGAGAAACCCTCTTCGCATTTTATTGGGCTGTTTGCTTCCATAAGATCTTATTTTTCTTTTTATGATTTTTCTCTGGTTTTACAATCTTCCTTTGTTCAGGTAAAAATAGCAATGGCAGATCTACCTAGAGGAATGTAAAGTAAATAAGGTCTCCTATTTTCTGCCACAGAAACAACAATCTAAATGGTGCTGAAATTGACAAATGTAGAACAATAGATGTTAAACCATGTTTATCTGAAGCAACTTGCTGCACTTCAATGCACAATTACAAATCATCCTCCCAATCTCATCACACACTCAAACCTGCCAAGAGCTAATTAACTGCTATGACAATGGCAAGATGTGGCAACATAATTCACAGTTTCTGAATGGCTGGAAGGCATTTAATTTGAATAAAAGAATTAAAGAGCAGCAGTTAGCAGGACTATTGTATATACAGTGTGCCCACCTGGATGTTTCTTACCTTACTTCCAAATCTCCAAAGTGGAAATGATATATTATTAAGGTCCATTTCTTTTAAAAATATTTTAAAAGATAGCATTAAATACTATATATTAGTATGGTATTTATTAAAACCTCGTAAATCTGAGTTTGTAATATTAACATTCCAGAGATTGTTTTACTTCTAAGGGCTATTTCTAAATTTTGACTAAATTGCTACTAGGCATAGGGTGTTGCCTGGACAAAGAATGAACATTTATTAGTCAATCAATGAACATAATTATATGCCAGACACTATGCTAAGTACTATACTAGGACCTCATGGGTGGAAAAGGTAGGCTATACCTAGACACAGTTAACTGAGACAAATGGGATATAGTTCACATTTCTGCTTGGTTTCAAACTATAGAGAGAAATCTTATTAAAACAGCAAGGTAGAAATAATTACCATACAGAATTACAGTTAAAATTCAAAGAACTATAAATACTGCTCAGTATAAGTAGATGTTTTTCTTTCTCATGGCTTAACTTGGACAAGGCTATTAAAGCCTACTAGAGCTTGAATAGCTAAAATTTTTGGAATAACCTGTCTTTTTGAGAGTAAAATAGTTTTTGGCATAGGTCTAGGGACTTCCAGATGTCTTGACCAGTAAGATGGTGGATTAGTCACTTTCTTGAAATGCTTCAACATCACTTCCAAACTATCCTCCAAAAGAAAGTATATATATGTTAAATGTAGAGTATTTACAACTAAATCTACAAATGACAGAATCTCTGACAAAGTAAACTCCATTAGGAATTAATATCAGAAGACTTTGACACTCAAAGGGATTATTCAGCACCCTTTTCCCTTGGCCAGCTTCCATGTGTCAGTGTAAGGAGCACATACAAACATATAGACTTTTGCAGGGCCCTACAGGCCAAGAGTATACACTTTGATGCTGCTGTCACTTTACATGAACACTCTCAGAGTTCTCCATCCTTCAAGAAGTGGCAGAATTGATTCCTGTCTCCCCTCCTCTACCTTCCCCAGAAGTTAAAGCAGAGACCCATACTAGATATCTTGTATCTGTCAGAGCAAGGAGCACATGGTACTCCTGTGAACCATTTTTTGGTTTCTGGTCACCAAAAGAAGGAGGGAGTAAATGACAGAAGGATACACAAAAAGACTGAAGCACCAAAGCTATGGAGAAAATCTTTACTAAAAGCCCAGTACATAAACAGATAAATCAATAGGATTCTAAAACCAAAAGGAAAAATGAATAAAACCATAGAGTACAAAGGTCTATTAATAAATATTAGAAGAAATTCCAAGATGTCTCAAAGTGACAACCTGTAACTTTAGGCCAGATTAACATTAAACATCTCCAAGTTCTTCCAGGTCATTTGAGTAAAAAGAGGGAGGATTAGAGATTTTCTCCAGATTTCTGTATCACTCAGAATTACCCTCAAATAGAAATTATGTCTAAAAAACAAGAATAACAAAATAAAAATTTAATGAACTAACAGT
Organism: Notamacropus eugenii; assembly: GCF_028372415.1. Taxonomy (NCBI): domain Eukaryota; kingdom Metazoa; phylum Chordata; class Mammalia; order Diprotodontia; family Macropodidae; genus Notamacropus; species Notamacropus eugenii. The sequence goes on along the minus strand of NC_092875.1, from coordinate 281,729,585 downwards.
GGAGAGGGCTAACCTCTAATACTCAGCACCCCCTCCCCAGACAATACCTATCAATCAATACCTATTCACTGACTGCTCATACAACCGGGCCCAACAAATTGCCTTCTGCTTTCTTAAGAGTTAAGGATTGAGTCATATCTATGACTTCCTTCTGCTGATCCCAAGGAGGACCTTAGGTTATCTTTCCCTCCATTCTCTGAGCAGCTAGAATATTTTCCCTCCATAATAAGAAACATAAAGAGTAAAATCATGGACATACAAAGCCACCCACAACATAACTGTGAATATGACTTCACTGTGACTATGTTTTTGCTATCCAAAAAGTTTCTCAAATGATCACATACATGATGCTTTAAAATTTACAAACAACCTTCCACATTAAAAAAAAAAAAAGTTTGACATAGAAACTGAATCTTAAACATGTAGAGTGAGGGGAAAAGATTTTTTTTCAAAGTCCCAAATCTGATGCTTATTGGCTGTATGATGTTGAAATACTTGATAAGCCCCTCCTCTCTGGGCCTCAGTTTCCTAATTTTCCCCACAATGGTGAGGATTAGATGATCTCTAAGATCTCTTATAGATCTAACATTTTGTGATATCATGAATTTTGTGACATGTCCAAGGTCACACTCAGTTTACAAAAATCTTGGGTCCTAAATACAGTTCTTTAGTAACTTTAAAGATCTTTAGAATTTCTTTCTAAGTTATAAGGAAATTTGCATGCACTAGGTCCCCTCATTAGTGGATCTAAAGCTTAAAACAATGCAGTATTGACCTCACAAAGCTATCAAACTCTGTACATTCTTTGACTCGGTAATAACACTATTAAGTCTATACCCTGAAGATTAAAAAAAAGAGAGAAATTGATCCACTTGTCCAAAAAATATTTATAGCATCCTCCCTTTATGTTTTATAGAAGCAAAGAATTGAATTCTGGGTGGAGGCGATGGGGAAAATGCCCATCAATTGGAAAATGGTTGAACAAGTTATGATATAGATATGTAATGGAAACCTATTATGATGTAAGAAAGGAGGAGGGGATGGTTTCAGAAAAATCTGGGAAGAAATATGAATTGATGCAGAATGAAGTAAAGACAAACAGAAGAGTTGAAGACAAATATCTTTGAAATACTTAGGAACTCTGATCAACCAAATTAACCACAATTCAAAATTCCAGAAACTCAGAAAGAAACATGCTACCCACTTTCTGATTAAAAAACAGACAGAAACATGGGCAAAGCAGGGATTGTTTTCTTTGATTGTGCATACTTATCAAAGTTTTATTTTCCTTGGTTTCTCAATTGGGAGAGAGGTAAAGCAAAAGGAAATAATATAGATGTGAAACAAAGTAAAATTTAAAATGAAAACATAATTAAATGCCTTGGCGTCTGTTCCAGATACAGAACATGTCTTAAAGGGACCATGTCCCATTTTACATAATTTAAGTTTTAAAAATACTGAAACAAAATATGTCACTGTTATATTTCAGCATAGTTTCCTTCTAGTGATCCCCTGCAAATGTGTATTAAATAAATTCCAAGTTAGTTCATCAAAATATAGATATACCTGTGAATTATGGCAAATACAGTAATCTCAGAAGACTCAAAATTGTTCAATTGACCCAAAAAGACAATAGAACAACATCTGGCAGGTTTAAGTAGGCTGCAGTAAACTGATCATAATGACTGCCAATGAAAAGTCATGTAAAATGCGTCATCAGAGGCCAAGGGCCAATGAGGTAGCAAGAGTGATTATTAAGAAATAGTCTAGGCAATGTCCTAGTATCTGTGAAATATGAATTTTCACTGACTGTCTCACCTGCCTGGATTGTTCTCCCTTCTCATCTTCAAGTCCCAGCTAAAATCCCAACTTCTACAGGAAGCTTTTGCTAATCCCTGTTAATTCCAGTTCCTTCTCTCTATTGATTATTTCCTATTTGTCTTCTTTATACCTTGTTTGTACACAGTTGTTTGCATTTTGCTTCCCCCATTAGATGGTGAGCTCCTTGAGGGCAAGGAAGTTTTACCTTTTTTGTATCTTCAGCACTTAGCACAGTGCCTAGAACATATTAGAATAATAAATGCTTTTTGATTGACTGACAGAAGATGATATGGCACGAGGTGGGGGGAATTTGCAAACCATATGGGAGGAGATAGCACTCATGCTAATGAGACCTTGAATCTATCAAATTATCAAAATATTCTCATTTACACCAAATACTGAATAATATACAAATACCAAGAAATGATTGAAACCAAAAGATTAGGAAGAATAGAGCATGCTATCTCTCTAAATATATGCAATGCCATCAGATATCAGATGCTATCAGCTAAAGCGTTGGGTCCTGCAGTCTAGCTGGCAGGACGAGGAAGGATTTGAACCTTGTATAAAGTCAATCTACTAAGCAAAACCTAACTCAGTCCCTGTCACTACCTTTACTGAAATGAAAGCAGGATAAAGAGAGTCCATCCTTCCTTCCTAAAAAACCGTTCCCCTTTAATATGGCTATAGGCAATAATCAGATCAGTTATACTTTTCAGAAGCTAAGACTTTTTTGTGTAGTCCTGTTTGATCAGCTTAGTTCTGCACAGGTTTAGGATTATTCATTTGTATATAGAGCCCAGTTTTCAAATTAACAGCATTAACGACTACTACTAGCTTTCAGGCTGCATCTGAAAGGCAGCCTATAGATGAAAGTGAATAATTTTTAATACCACCTCTAGAGCCGTGAAAAATATGATGATATAGGAATGTGGTATAGGTATACTTGTTAACAATCAGTAGGCACCCAATCAATAAAGCAGTGTTTTACTGAGTTAACCTGGGAGAAGTTTGGTGGATTATAGTGGACTTGAAGTTATTAAGAAATAAATAAGAAATGCCTCCACAAAACGAGAAGGTTGTACTTGAATGGAATGTTATTGTCAAAAGCTGAATATCCAGAGGCAAAAATGAAATAGGATGCAAAGGGATTCATTTCAGATCATAAGTAAAGGAGAGTTCTGGTACAAAAATAAAATAAAGTATAAAATAATGATAAAGGCTATACAATACAGCATATAGACTATATAGTCAATGAGGAATATGTTCAAATTTTGCCTCTGACATATTATTGCTATGTCACCATGAACAAACTCATTTTCCCTAAGTTGTTCCCTAAACAGAGTTGCTACATCCATCATTTTGGTAGTGGGACTTGTGAGAAGTTCTCTATGCAGATGAAATCTCAAGTCGAAACCCTGCTCCTTGTTGAACTCTTGACTCTTCAGACTTTCTTTATAATTCCTGCATGCAAGGTACCTTCACCTTTTTTCCCCCTTCCTTTTTTTATGGGTTCTCTTCTCCCATTGAAATATAAGCTCTTTGAAGGCAAGAACTGTCTTGCTTCTGCTTGTATGTGTATTCCTAACATTTAGCATAGTATCTGGCACATAGGAAATACTTCACATAGCTGACTTGACTTGGCACCTTCTCCCCTAAACATACTGATATCATAGAACCTGGGAGAACTGAAAGGGAGTTGGATCAGTCAGGCAGACTGATGTTAGGTTAGAGAGGACTCCAGCTACTTGAAGAAACCAGTGAACAAAGGGCATCTATTCTTCTGCTCTCAACATCACTTAGGATTAACCTTGTAGTCTTTCTCAATGCCTGGTGAAAGGAGACCTTGACCTCCAAGAGTTTCTTCTGATTCTCCTTAATGCAGTCCTCCTAAAAACAATAGACTATATCACTTTCAGGGCTAAACTCAGTCACAGTAGAATTTCAGCTCACTACTGTCTCTCAAATTTTCCTCTAGCGTATTGTTGATCTCTAATATTCCTTAATAAGAATAACCAGGACTTTTATTCCAAAATTGGTGAAATAAAATTTCAAATACAAAAAGCTGGTAATGTAACACTTTCACTAATACTCTGGTGCAGGGAATCAATCAATAAGCTAAATATGACATCATCAGACAGTGGGGAAAGAGTGGGCAGATGAGCAAGAGATCATTAGTTTGACTTATTGACCACCATTTTGGTCACCAACAAAAGAAACAAAAAGCATAGAAATGGGAGACTTTGAGTGAGGAGATGTATATTATTTACATTATAGTTTTATCTGGAGTCCATCCTATTTACCTCTACTTATTCAGGGAAAAATAGAAGTTGTGAATGCACATAATTTTACCTAAATGGGAACATTGCCACTGATATTGTGGTATACATATTTTCTCCAATAGACACTTTCTTGGCTCAGACTGTATTTGATTACCAGGGGCTAGGACCCTACACTATACTGTTTTTTATATCTAATAAATTTTTGTCTCTGTCCTTTAGCTGGCTACCACTTTAATATTATACAGAACTGTCAACAAATTAGTTCTACAACAGACTTCATTAGGTTATCCATTAGCAGAAATTGTGTGGTTGGAAAGTTCCCAGGGCATAGGGAGCCAAGATAGTGGATTAGGGGTAGCCATGCAGATTAATTTTCCCAACATTCTCCTTCAAACAACTTTAAAATAACACCTCAAATCAAATTTTGGAGCGGCAGAGCCAACAAAGGGTCAGTGTGAGATATTTTTCCAGCTTAAGAAAATTTCAGAGTTTGGCAGAATAGGAGTATTGCATCGAGTTGAAGGTCTGTCTGGTGCCCACACATGGTAGTGACAATAGGAACACCTTCAGCAACTATCAGCCAAGAGATTATAAAGAGAGGAAACAACTGATCAGAAAGAGATTACTGTTGAGGGCCAGGGTGGAGTGCAGTTGACAAGATCAGGATAGACCTTCAGGGAAACTGTTCTTCGAGACCGTGCTTATTATCATCTGGAATGGCTCTCCGTGACCCCTGGATGTTGCTGTCTTCATGAGACAAACAAGAGAATTACAGAAAACAAGGAACATGTAAAATAGATGCCCTCTAGGCTAACAGTCTTTAAGACAATAAGACTGATCAAATCAATAGGACAGGAGACAAACAGAACTTCACGTAGACTTGCAGCTTCTGTCTATATATACCCCGACCCTCAGATCAATAAACGGAGTTGGCCTATCTTCTCCCACCTCCCTTGTGCCACGTGGGGACACATCTGCTACAGATTACAGGTGACCCTTTGCTCTCATTAGGTGAAGCTGGTGCTGATTGACAACTCTATTGATTTCATACAGTTCTAGGTCATAGTTCCAGGGGTATGGAAATCATGGTGGTCAGTTAAAAAGGAGAGGGTCATACTTTCAAAGCAAAGAGAAGTGCTAGTGCTTGCAGCTGCAAGAGATTGGGGCCCCTCTTGGATAAAGAACAGGAGATCTTTGCCTCTTCCAGGATCACACCACTTTGAAAGCACCAAAAACTTTCAGGTCTCTAGAACTAGCTCTGAAAACAGTAGCATAAAAAAGCTCAAAGCTTGGTACATTGCCCAACTTTAATATAAAGTTCAAAGTCAAGAAACAGGCTGAGAAAATGAGCAAACACCAAAAAATAATTTGAGGACAAAAAGCTGCTACAATGCCAGGGAAGACCAAGACATAAACCAAGAAGAAGACAACAAGGTGAAAACAACTACCCCCAAAATGCTAATTGGGCCCAAACCCAACCCAAGAATTCCTGGAAGAGGTAAAGAAAAAGATAAGAATGGTAGAGGAAAAAACTGTAAAAGAAATGAACAATGCAAGAAAATTGTGAAGAGAGAATTAACAGCTTAATAAAAGAAGCACAAAAATCCACTGAAGAGAACTCTTTCAAAGGTAGAATTGACCAAATGGGGGGGGGGGGGGGGGGAAGCTCAAAGTCACTAAAAAAAATAATTTCTCAAAATTATAATTGGGCAAATGGAAGCTGATGATTCCATGAGACATCAAGAAACAAAAAAAAAAGTTGAAAATGAAAAAAAATAGAAGAAAAGGCGAAATATCTCATAAAATAAATAACTTATCTGGACAATAGATTGAAGAGAGAGAATTTTGGAATTATGGGACTGTCTGAAAGCCATAGTCAGAGATAGAAGTTGGACATCACATTTCAAGAAATTACCAAGGAAAACCACCCTGATACCTCAAATCCAGAGGATAAAAACAGAAATTGAAAGAATCTACTGATCACCTCCTGAAAGAGATCCAAAAATAAAAACTCCCAGGAATATTATAGGCAAATTCCAGAGCTCCCCAGACAAAGAGAAAATACTTCAATCAACAAGAAGCAACTCAGATATCAGGGAGCCACTGACAAGATCACATAAGATATAGTGGTTTCCACATTAAAGAAGGCTTAGGATATAATATTTCAGAAAACAAAGGAGATAGAATTACAATCAAGTATCACCTACCCAGTAAAACTGAGTATAAAACTTTCAAGGGAAAATGGACATTTAATGAAATAGAAGACTTTCAAGCATTCGTTGTGGAAAGATCAAAGCTGAGTAGAAAATTTAACTTTCAAACAGAAGGTTCAAGAGAGACATAAAAAGGCAAATATGAAAGAGTAATCAGAAGAGATTTAATAAAGTTAAATTATTTTTATTATATGGAAAGATGATATATATATGTATATATATATAACTCCTAAGAATTTTATCATTATTTAGTAATTAATGAGATTTGACATAGACAGAGAGCATAGGTGTAAGTCTATTACATAAGTGATCTCTCCCCCCAAAAAATGAAGGTGTAAAAATGATTGATACACTAGGAGAAGGGGAAAGTGAGAAGTAGAATGGGGAAATTTTTCTCATATAAAAGAGCTACAAAAGGAAAAGCTTTTATAAAGGAGAGAAAAATGGGGGTGGTGGTGGGCAATGCTTGAACCTCATTCTTATTGGATATAAACAGGAAGTTTTTAGAAGAAAAAATTTAAGCTATCTATAGTCATATAAAATTGCTCTAAATCACTATTGATTAGAGAAATACAAATTAAAACATCTCTGAGGTACTATCTCATACCTATCGGAAATAATAAATGGTGAACAAGATGAAGGCAAAATAGATACATTAGTGAGCAGATCCAACCCTTTTGGGGAAAAAATGTAACAGTTCAAAAGTATAAAAAACTGTGCATACCCTTTGACCCAGCAATATGATTACTATGTCTGTATCCCAAAGAGATCAAAGTAAAAAGAAAAGGACATATATGTGCAAAAATAGTTGCAACAATTCTTTTAGTAGTAGAAAAGAATTGGAAATTGAGGGAATGTTCATCAATTAAAGAACGGCTGAATTAGCTGTGGCATATGGTTATGATAGAGTACTATTGTGTGTACTATGGGAAATGACAAGAGGGTTCATTTCAGAAAAAACATGGCAAAACTCATATGAATTGATGTAAAGTGAATTGCGAAGAACAAAGAGATCATTGTACATACCAACAGTGATATTGTAATGATAATCAACTGTGAAAGTCCTGGCTACTCTAGTCAATATAACGATCCAAGACAATTCCAAAGGACTAATGATGAAAAAATACTATCCAACTCCAGAGACAGAACTGATGAACTCTGAGTACAAACTGAAGTATAATCTCACTTTGTTATTTTTCTTGCTTTTAAAAAATGACAAATATGGAAATATTTTTCATAAATTTCACATGTATAATTGATATGTTGCTAAGTGTTGGTGTGTGGGGGAGACTGAAGCAAGGAAGAAAAGTTGGCACTCAAAATTTTAAAAGAATGTTAAAAATAATAAATTAATAAATTATATAATAAATATACAACCGATTAATGAATGAATTAATAATAATAAATTAAGATGTAAAAAAAATCAAAAATAGTGTCCAGTTTCTATTAAGAAGTTCAAAAATCCTGACATGCTTTCTGATTTTTTATTAACTTACTCTCCTTTTCTGTCAATATGAACTACTTTTTTTTTTTTATTTTCCAGACTTAATGTTCATCTCCCATTCACGTTCATTCAAGGACACTGTCTCCATCTTTATCTCTTTCAGACTTCTTGTCATCCTTTGAGATAAGGCTGAGCCCAGCTGTTAACTTCTTCATGGAGTCTTCCCTGACTCTCTAGCTGAAGCTGTTCTCTCCCTTCTGAAATAGTCCTGATACACTTTGTAGAGACCCAAGGGTACACTGAAGTAAAGTTGAATTTACTTGGGAGAGATGCCATTGACCAATAATTCTAAAGGAAAGTCCATCTTTGTTGATTATCTTGCTGGAATATTTTACTTTGCCAACAATTAGTCATTTATTAGAGGCTGAGAGACATCATTTGCTCTGCTAGTCAAAATTTATAAGACATTAGTGACAAACACACCACAAGAATTGTTATTTTTCTTTATGGAAGATTATTTCAAGCACAGTATGATTGCAAAGGCATTTTGGAATGTTTCTATGACTTTTACTTTGTAACTGGTAGATGTCTATACTTCCCCAAGTAATACATCCCTCCATGTTATGGCAGTAAGATGATATTGTATCATATCAGAAGCCCCCAGAGGATCACTACAAGGTAGAAATCATGATTAATACTTTTTTGCATTTGGGCAAGAGATCTACAAATAATCTTTCCTTCTCATATGCATGTTGCCCACTGAATTGGCAAAGTAGAACCCATGGCAATTCCTCATTCCAATCCAAATTTCCCACTTGTATTTGGCTCAATTGGTAAGAATGGGGGTGTCATAGTAGAGAGAATTATAACTTTATTGACCAAACTATGAAGAACCGAAATAAGAATGGAGAGAATTTTTAAGTACCCCTTTCTCTTCTGAGGGCTTGTAAGAATTGTCCCATTATTATGTCATATGGTATAAATGAGAAATCAGTAATCCGTACTCAGTGGGCACACTTGAAGGCATAGTAGTCAGATAGGAGCATCCTAGGATTTGTTAGAGACAGCTAGGAGGTAAGGAATAGAGTGCCCATTGGAGTTGGGAAGACCTGAATTCCACTCCCTGCCTTAGACATTTGCCAGCTGTGTGACTCTGGGTAAGCAATTTAATCTCTGTCTCAGTTTTCTCATCTGTAAAAAGGGGATATTAATAACATCTCCCTCCCAGGGTTATTGGGTGAATCAAATGAGATAACACATCTGAAGAACTTTATATATTATATAAATATTAGCTATAGGAATGGCTATTTTTATTAATATTCATATTATTGGTAGATGTGAGAAGTAAAGATTAAAAGTTTGCTTCAAGAATCTCATAGATATATTCAGGGAGGGAAGTGTTATTGAAAATGGTAGTGTTTGAAATTTATTGCTAAAAGATTTAGAATTTCATTAGGAATTCAAGGAAGTCAGAAGGTTCTGAGTATGAATGAATCATAGGGAAAGAATCCAATAAATATTCTAGCCAAAACTGATTTTCTAATGACCAAAATAAGGTCAACAGGTCATGTAATATCCATTAACTTACCTAATGTCCCCTTTTAATGAAATAACAACATTGAAAGGCATTAAAATTGGCTAGGAGAAATGGAATTCCAATTTTTTGTTTAGAAATGTTAAGGCATAAAGGCCATCAGACTTCTTTTGTCAACTCTTCGAAAAAATGCTTCTGTAAATTCAAGGTCAATTTCTCCATTATTTGGATGTCATAGTTTATATAGGTAATTGTATAGAAGCTATGCAGACCTAGCCCCTCCTCCCAATGGAAACCACGTGTCATCAAGAATTCCTTAATTACCATAAGATTCTAATCCTTACTACTGACTAAACCTTTAGTCTTTCAGGATCATTGATCTTCATTCTTCCATGCTCATTATATAGTCTATCTCTGAATTATGTCATTTTAGTCTTTTACTTTTTATTTTAGTATTCTGTATTATGGGGGGAAATGTGGGCTAGTCACATAAAAATTAGAGGTAAAGGCAATCCATGAACAATATATATGTAGCCCTAGAATCCATATAATACAAAGGAGATGTGCAGAAAGCCATTGGTGCATTGAATGCGCAGTCCTTCCCCTACTCCAGGCATGGCGAGTTATGGAACAATATGGACGAGGTAGATAAGAGTTATACAGGATAAGTAGGCAGGAATAGGTTATATTCTGTATCACTGAGTGAAATAACCGTATTAATTCCATCACAAATCCATTGCAACATTGAAGCACATTTTGTATTTAAGGGTCTCTATTGAAGTATTTTGCATTTCAAATACTTACGATAGTCTATATGGATTAACCCAAGGTCTTTGCTCACAACGAGCCAAACATTTACTCCTTCTGTAGTCTTTCACAGTATTTAGGATCATAGGAATTAGAGAAAGAATGAATGAAAAGACATTTAATAATTGCTCACTATGTGTCAGACACTATGTTAAATTCTGAAGATAAAATATAAAAACCAAGGTAGCTGCTGCAGAAAAGGAGCTTACATTATAATAAGGGAAGAAAATGATTACCAATTACATCTATAAAGGACTTAAAGAGTAGAAGTACCAAGCATGTAAATTGTGTTATTTGACACAATACCTTTTTCGCATTTTAAAATAATTTTAGTATAATTTACTATAAAATGCATTTTAAATAGAAATAATTATAAGCAACATAATTTTACTTTGAAATTTTTTTACCCTACTATGTTTCAGGTGTATAAATGACATAATTTGTCCCTTCCAGATATTCTTAAATTTTAATCACATGATCTCATCTGATCCTCATAACAATCCTATGAGGTAGATGATATTATTGCCCTTATTTTATGGATGAGGAAACTGAGGCTGGGAAAGTTTAAGTGGCTTCCTGAGGGTTACACAGAGAGTGTCTGAAGGTCAGATTTTAACTCTGGTCTTCCTGAACTTCCAGTTCTCTACCCACAATACCACTTAGCTGCCTCAGCCATGTTGACAACACATGTAAGGCAGTGATGGCCCCAGGGGAGTATTTTGATCTGGCAAGTCATAGAGTTGGTGAGTAGATACATGGAAAATGGTTAACATGACCTTTCCAGGAATGTAGTGCATTAACCTTAATATGCCTGGGTCCACCTAAAATGGTGAACTCTCATTAATCAGGAACACAAGGACCCGCTACTGGTTTAGAGTGCTAAATGAGACGTAGAATGGAGTGGCGTGGTTGGAAGATCTTATGGGTTATCTAGTCCAACTCCCTTATTGTACAGATAAGGAACCCTAGGCCCAGAGTCATTCAATAACTTACTCAAGGTCATGTGGGTAGAAGGTAGCAGAACATGCATTTGTATCCAAATCTAATTCCTCCAAATCTACTGCTCCTTCTATGACACCCAAGTAGCTAATAATTTTGTATCCAGGATTTCATTTAGCTTAACTGTGTAACTAAAAATAGACAAGTTCATTTATTGTCAATAAAAAAAAAGATATGTTTGAGAGTATCATCATTCACTATTTGGTACTTTGGATTTCACTCATTCGCCACACCCTAATTAAGATCTGGATCTCACTTCCAACTTTATTCAACTTTATGGGGGCCATCTTTAATTGTCCTGATCTATATCTTGCTACTGGACACAGAAGGCTCTGGAGAAGATGAGACTAGCGACTTTGCGCAGCCCTCCCTCACTTAAATCCAATTCACTTGTAAGTCATGGCATCAGATTCCTGATATCATGGTCCTCTTCAAGAATGAAGGACACACAACACCGTTCAACTTTTTACACCAATAAACCCAAACAGACAAGTGACTGCACATGTAGCATACAAGCTTGGAAAATTGTCTTATACCTAGCTTTGAAAGTGTACTTAGGGAGAAACAATTTTAAACTTCTAAAAGGTCCATGCCAACATCCTAATAAATGACATGTATATCAAGCAAAATGTTCTTATTAAAATAGAATAAGTACCAGGTACAGAAGGGAAAACATAAGAAGAATTTAATGGCATTTTCTTTTCTGATAATACTGAATTTTATAATCATAGAGTTGAAAGACAACTTATAAATCATGGAGTCCAACTCTCTTTTTTTTCCAAGTGAATAAATTGAAGCATAGAACTATTATCTGGGCAAGATCAGTTGCTCAATGATTATTTTTTTGACCTAATCATTAAAGGCTACTTTTATAGCACTGAGAATGGTAGATGAGAATGAAGGGGAGAAATGATAAGATGAATATTTACTTTTTAAACCTCTATTCAGTGGAAGAAACACCATAATTATGAGTAACAATCATTTTTGGAGCTCTGACAATAGCTCTGCTTGTTCTGCTAAATAATGCTGATTATAAAAAAAGAACCAGCACAAATTTCCTTAGGTAGGTGGATTTTTTGGAGTGACCTGGGTCATTTAGATATTATAATTAAGCCGTTTTAAGTTTTAAGATGGAAGGTATGATTGTTGCTAATTAAATATACAATTAATGGTTATTACCGGTGGCATATTAGCTTTAGTTTAAATTTATGATGCAATAGTTATGCTTTTACATGCTGCATACATGCTTTATGGTACATTTGGGCCCCTTTCATAACAACATGTACATACATTTATGTCTACTTTTATGGGGCTTAGAATGTAATTCTTTTTAGATGATTGCAGTGGTTTATAATTTGCATTTTTGTTTTAATGTCATTAGTTGATCTTATCTATATTTCATCTGCTGGCAAGTCCTTGAATAAGAATATAGTCTCAATTATAAAATTGTCCTAATTAATGTAGTGGTTTCAGGGAAATATTGAAGGAAAAGGAAGACTGAATCTACTGTTTAAGAACAGAATATGAAGTATAAAATGCTCGATTTTCCATACTGCCTAATAATGATCATCTTAAGATTATTTAATTAGATATAGTTTAGTTAATAGTCGAATAGTACAAGTTGGAGTTCCACTCTCTCAACTCCACACTGGAAAAGAAATCAAGTTTCTAAAAGCAGTATCTCTTATCTTTGTCGGAATCACAATACAATAGAAAGAAAGCAAAGGAATGGACAATGGGAATTTAGAGTTAGCCTGCCTGAAGCATACTCCTGCTTGAGTGACCCAGCTAGGAATTTTATATGTATCATCAATAAATATCAGACTGGTAGACACTTGGAGTCAGCCCTGAAAAATGCATTCCAAATAGACTCAAAGAATCAACAAATATTTCATAAGCTTTTTAAGGGGAAAGAGGCTGGATGAATATTTTCGTTGATTTTGGGAACTCTCAGAAGAAATTCCTTGTACTAGTATGGGTTGACATTCTCTCCAGTTTTTAATCTTTAAGGATTGTTCAGAATGCTGAGAAGTTCAGTGACTTATCCAGGATCATACAAACAATATATGTCAGAAACAAATCTTGAATGTAGGTTTCTCTGGTTCTGAGTTCTGCTGTTTCCTAGCCAATATATCATACTCTTCTCTTTTTAAACTACCTCTAAATATTAACTTCTTTGTTCGTTTCTAAATGTGAGATCTTTGTCCAGTAGTCGATAAATGGACATGGTACTCCAGAACCCTAGTGATTTTTAATCTTGACATGCTCACTCTAAAATAACTAGAAGATAAAAAGAAAGTTGTAATTAAATGTTAAGATGGTTTGCACATTCTTCTTAGGAAGCAAACTGAGCAGAACTGGTATTTGAGTAGATAGATACAAATGAAACTTCAATAATCAAGTCATAGAATCTTGCCCTTTACATGTGGCAGTGCTAATAATAGAGAGTTTGGATTCTCCTGTGGAAAATTACTAGGGTCCACAGACAAGAATTACATATAATGGCAAGATATGAATGGATGTATACCACTGGTAATTGTCACACAGTGATGGAATCACAGATGCAGAGAAGAATTGGACTATTTAATAAGCTTTTGGATATTTTATCCAGATATTTTGAAAGAAATTCATAAGAAAAAGTAGTAAAAGAATGGATTTCATTCATACACAATGGTAAGATAGAGCTTTGCACTGATATGTCTGTGAGAGAACATGGGAGTTGTAATTAATGCTTTGGAATTTCTTTCTCCTCAAAATTTACTTATTCTGCAGTTGTTGCACGGATTTGTTTGTTTCACTTAAGTAATTTCGCACTGATTAGTATGCATTTATGGAGCTAAAGTAATTATGTTGAATTACTGCATATCGAGAGTTTAAAATCTACTAATTATACATTTGCAACTGATAATGGTAGCATAAATCTGATAATGTTATACTATTTATACTGTGTATGATAATGGTTATTGTATATTATTAGATGTAAGTTGGGATGCTGGGTAGTATTGATCTAAATAAGCCACTTAGTCCATAAAATTGTTAGCATTTGGATATTCTGAAAGTGCTACAAAGTGATCTCTTAAAATTTTTTAATCTGAAAATCCTCTATATTGTCTTCCTTTAAAATGCATTTTTGAAGGAGGAAAAATTTAATTTAGAGTATTAGATAAGGAAAAAATAACAACTTCCGTATTCTAAATTCAGAACAACCAGAAGGACAGAGGCCTGAACTTAATTCACATAGCTTGGAGTTGCAGCTACAATGTCTATGTTGTTATGTGACCTCTGCACAAATGATATAACCTCTGTGAGCCCCAGTCTCCCCTCTATGAATGTTAACATTAATACTTGCCTGGTCAGCTTCACAAGGCTGTTATGAGAATTAAATGAGACAACGTCTGTAAAGCATTTTGTGAACGGTAGAGTGCTATATTAATGTCAGTTATTATTTCTTATTAGTATGTCTGTGAAAGCATTTTGAAAACAAGTAGCATAAAGTATGAGATGCTATTAAGCTCCTAACAATTCTGTAAATTGAAAATTTGAATATTTGAATTCATAGTGCCATTTTTTTTTGCAAAGAAACACAAACTTAAATTGGGTTGAACCACAAGGAAGTAGATATGGCATGCATTTATTACTAATTCAAGGTAAAAGTAACCAAATTTCATATTTAGACCTGCAAGCCAACATTTTTGTTTTCAAAAAGTATTTCCCCTCCAACATTTTCATTATCACTGCAAAAACGAAGAAGAAACAATCCCTACCCTCAAGAAGTTTAAATTCTATCTGGGGGAAACAGAACACACATATATAACTAAATGTGACAAGCAGTATGGTAAATACAGTGTAATTTACCTGCAACTGGGGGAACCCCACAGGCTTTCTTTAGAAGATAACACTAAAGCTGAGCTTTGAAAGGAGATGGAGATTCAACCAATCAATTAATCAATCACCAAATATGTACTAAGCTCTTATTATATGCTAGGCACTGTGCTAAGTGATAGGGATACAAAGTACAGCTAGGTCCAGATTAGTGAGAATAATAAATACCCTGAAGCGGCTGCATTATCAAATTTGCCGTGAATGTTTCCATTGATGTGGAACCAATTACCACATTTTACAAAATTATAACTTCAATTCTCTAAATTTGAATATATGGGATTACTTCATGGGATTCAATATTTGTACTAATTTAGCCACCAAAACAAAAACAGCCTCTGTCTTGAAGGTGCTTTCACTTTAACTAAGGAGGCAACATGTGTATGTGTATACATATATATATATGTATACACACACATATATGCATATATGTATGTGTGTGTGTGTGTGTGTAAGTACTGAAATTTAAATATACCTGTAGAAATTCAAACATTGTTAAAGGCCACAGAGTAACTTGAGGAAGGAAGGGTTTCTTTTAAATAAATGTTTTCCCTTGTCAATGCTGATCAAAAGAATACTTTAATAAATTTAACAATTATTCTTTCCTCTTATTGAGTCATGAAATATATTTATGACATATTGAAAACAATATACCAGCACTAAATTGACACTCAGATGACCTGGATTCTAATCTCAGTTCTGCTACTTGCATGACCATTGGCAAACAATCTTGTATGGTGGACCTCAGAATTGGAATACACCTTAAAAACAACCACCCCAAGTCTCTCCCTCATTTTACAGAGGAGTAGACTAACATCAAAGAATATACCCAACTCACACAACTCACAGGTTGTGATGGGCAAGGTAAAAATCCAAACCCATGTCTTCTGACTACAAATTCAGGGCTATTTTTTTACTTTCTTTGTCTATTTCATGATGAGAAAAACAGGACTAAGAATAACACTACGAACTTTTACAGGTAGTATTTATATAGTATTTAAGGCTTGCAAAATGCTCTCTTAATGTAATTTGAGCTATTGAATCAGGTTGTTGCTGGGATTAAAAGATGTGCATACTTTACATTTTGTAATTCATAAAGGACTATGCAAAAGAATTTATAACCTGTTAAATATATTTTGAGTATTGTTGATTCATACACAAAGACCCACGCTCCCATATACACATATTCAAAATTATGTAGAGTTCTTAGCTGGAAAGAACATTTTCCATAAACTGCTTTTATACCAGGGCCTTGATATCATGACCTAAACTTTCCTTTCTTAAGGCAAACAATCTCTGTCTTTTTTTTACTTTTCCCAACTGGCTTGTGAAATTTTGTCTTCCTGTATCTCTGCTATGGCCTCTTTTAGAGAAGTCTTTTTTCCCCAAATCAGTCAACAGCCTCCTCTGGTTCTGCATCTTCAGAACAAAGTAAAATTATAGAGATGATGAAGACATTTCCTTGCACAGATGGCTGGGAGAGCTATCCCCATACTTCACACAGTAGGCTTGGGAGGGATGTTACAACTGAAAAGACTTTCAAAAAAATTTCCAAAAAAAATCGTTATTATTTTTTTAAATATACCTTATATCTAAGCTTTCTCAGACATTCAGATCTGGCTCCCCAGAAGCCAATACCTTGACGAATGAACATTTCCCTGAAGTGTTATAAAGCTGTTTCTCTTTTCTACAGAGAGTACTTGAGATTTCATTAGTATGTGTTCATTATCATCATAAAAGAGAAAGTTCAAGCTCATATTTAGGGCAGTTCCTCCTGAACAACGTTTCTCATAAGCAAGAAGCAGAACAAAAATATCATTTGAGTTTAAGACACAGGATAAAAAACAAACACTGGCCAATGTTAAAACTAACTACTTTGTGGATAAGGAATTAGTCAGTGTTAACTAACTCCCTCTCTACTTTACTTCTGTGAAAACCAACCTTAATATACACCTCTCTCTCTCTCTCTCTCTCTCTCTCTCTCTCTCTCTCTCTCTCTCTCTCTCTCTCTCTCTCTCTCTCTCTGTCTCTTTCTCTCTTTCTCTCTCTCTCTCTGTCTCTCTCTCTCTCTCTCTCTCTCTCTCTCTCTCTCTCTCTCTCTCTCTCTCTCTCATCTACCTATCTATCTATCTACTATCTATAGAATATATTTATAAATGATTCAAGTGAAAGAGAGAAATCTTGTATTGGAAATGGGAGAACTGTATAGCAAAGAGGCAGCTTCAGAAGTAAAGAAAACAGGAAAACATCAAGATCTTTACTGGACTTTGTTTAGAATACTGAAGCTAATCTAGTAAACTAGCATTCATGAAGCACCTACTATGTACCAGGCACTGTACTAAGCACTAAAGATACAAACAAAGTCAAGAAACAGTCCCTGTTGTAACAGTCTAATGGAGAAGACAACATGCAAGTAACCATTTAAAAACAATATACATACATATATATATATATATACATATATATTTATATATGATAAATTAGAGGTAGTCTTAGAGGGAAGGTAGATGAGTTTCATGTGTACAAGGAATGGTAAGGAAGTCAATGTCACTGGATTATAGTACAGGGAAAGGAGTAAGGGATAAACAGCTTTGAAAAATTGGGAAGAAGTCAAGTTATGAAGGGCTTTAAAAACCAACCAGAGCACAATTTCATGTAATGAGACATTTCTGAAGTAAAGTAAAGATTAAGCATTGTTGATGCATTTTAGCATCAATGTTATAGATTCTTAAAAACATCCATTAAGCTCTATTTCAATTTCTCATTTTACAGGTAAAGAAACTGAAGCATAGAGTGGCTAAGTGATTTGCCCAGCATGCTACAGTTAGCAATTATGTGAGGCAGAATTTGATCCCAGGTCTTCCTGACTTCAGGTCTACTGCCTTATAGCTATTCTGCTTTTTACAAGAACTGAAGTGTAGAAATGAAGCACTCTATCACCAAATAGCTACAGATCTGAAGCTTGCACCCAAGACATTTAGAACGTCAGAACCATCAAAGCTTAATGTTATTCAGAAGAACATATTCCTAATCTCTTCTATAAAAGACCAATCACGACCAAGTTAAACAGTCACTTATTTAAAAAATTGTAATAATTTGTATTTATATGATATAGAGGTGTCAAATGAGTAAGAAAAACTCCCAAGTTCAACCTGAAGCAATTAAGATATAATTGGGAAAAGTTTGACAAAATAAATATGATTATAATACAGATAGATAATGTTCATTTGTGGTTTTCTAGGGCAACATACAGACCAGGGATTCCTTTCTTTTTGAATTTGATACCACTGCTCTAAGTGCACTTTTGGTTCAATTCTCAAAACAATTCCACGAGATGAGGGGTGCAAAAAGTGGTGTCCATTCTTTTCAGATGAAGCAATTGAGGTATGTAAAGGTGGATCTTGCCAAACTTCAGAAGCTCAAGTACTATGCACAACATTGTACCTAGTTCTAGTAGAAGTCCACAAAGTATGAAAATTCAAATCCCCTACTCTCATGCAGTTTACATTCCTTTTGTACTTAGGAGGAATTCAGAATAAGAAACTAATAGAAAGAAAATTCTTCAATAGGACCTAAGTTCCTTCAGAGTAGGCCTTGTGCGATTGTCATTTGCTTTTGTTTTTATATCCCAAGTGGTTAGCGTAATGTCTTGTTGACAATGGACACTTAAAAACGCTTGTTGACTTAATTTTAAGAGCCAGTGATGAAGGGGGTAAGTTTTTCAAGCAAAGGGAGGGCTATAAGCAATGACAAAAAATCATTAGATGCATTTAGAAAGAATTTGGTTGCCTTGTAGAGCATGTGTAGGGGCATGGTGAGAATGAAAATTGGGACAGTAGATTAGAAAGGTCTTCTATGATAAAGTCATTATTTTGTACTTTTCTTAGTAGACAATAGAGATCTTTTGAAGACTTTCCAGAAAAGGAGATAGTGACAAACAAGACCAGAACTGTGCTTTGGGAACATATTTCTGGCTGTAGCATATTGGATGGAAGACAAAAGACAGTGGATATTAGCATAACTACTTGGGAAGCTACTGCACGATCTAAGCGGATGGCGAAGAGGGCCTGTCCTACAGAGAGAACAAATATGAGGGAAGGGAGGGAAGAATCAATAGAAGTTAGAGAATAAGAGAGAAGAAAGAATCCAAGATGAAAAAGTCGTGTCAATGGGAATATGTTGCTTCTTTCAAGAGGAACAAGGAATTCAAGGGAAGAAGCTAGTAGAATATAATTACCAAGTGGAATATGTTTCTTTAATATAAATACTATTTAATATTTTTTTATCCCTGGTAACTGGTATAATGCCTTCTTTATACATAAATATCATGTAACACTATTTGCTGAATTTAATTGGTGAAAAATGATTGGTTTAATTTTAGATATGTTAAGTGTCAGGCTAGAGTTGGGAAGTATCTTAGAGGTGACTTACTCAATCCTCCTATTTTACAGATGAAAAAATGAAGACCCAGGAAGTTTAAGTGACTTGCTCAAGTTCATGTAGGGAATGTGTCAGAAGCACAATATCCTGAAAAAAATGTAAATAACAGTCTTGGGCTCAGAGGAGGTTTGAGACTAAAATCATTGATTCGTTTTCATAGTTGAAAGGTGAACTTCTAGATGAGTAGAAGATTGATGAGGGAGGGGGTGTAGAGACAGAGAACAAAGCAGAGAGTAGAGAGCAAAACAGTCAGCTCTTGAGGACCACCTGAATTGAGGAACCAATGCCATTAATTGGCCAGATAGGTAGAAAGAAGCCCAGAAAAGTGCAAAATCATGATGTCTAAGGGAAGTGAATCTATCAAAAAGGAGATACCAAAAGAAATGATCAGATGTCATGGATATGTCAAGGAGAATAAGGACTAAGAAAAACTGAAGCAAGCAGAGATAAAGTGACTTACCCAAGGTCATTCATACAGCTAGTAAGAATGTGGGTGATATCTTGGACTTGTGAAGGAAGATGTTATCCATGCTCAAAGAAACAGATGACAAACAAGTATAGTACTGTTTTACATAGATACGTATGGATATATATGTCTATATATGAGTATGATTATAGATATCTATGTATATGTATGCATATAAAAGTATATGTATATATGATATATGCATATATGTATGTGCACATATATGCATGTGTGTGTGTTTCCATGCTTCCATATCCTTCTTGGGGAAGAGGAGGAGAAAGGCGGAAAAAAGAACGAATTAAAAGGGCACAGCAGAGAACAAAAGAAAACCTACAAAAAAGCAAAGAAAAGATTGGCAGCTTTGAACACAAAGTGTAGTACTTACACAGGTTTCCTTGAAATGAAAATTTATTGCTGTATATTTTGAATCCTCTCTTATGCTCTCTCTATATATATCAAAGCTTTTTTCTTTTCTTATTTTGTATTTAAATTTATGTTTCTTTTTCTTTGCTTATTGTGTATTTTAGTTTAAAAAAACTAAGGTAAAAAAAAGAATGTGGGTGATATCAAAATGGAGTCAGCTATTACATAATATTTTTGCATAGTCAATAAAAGTGGGGACATAACTGACCTTTTCACCCTAGACAACCTTCAGCTCCAGTTCCCTTCTCCCACCGATGAGTTTCTTTGAGGACCTTCATTTTGTGGAAGGGCACCCACTGGGTCCCCTTCATTTCCCTCCTTGCTTTGCTTCTGACTCTTCAGACTTTGCCACTATGCCCCTTTCAGTTACCTCATTTTTCTTCTCCTTTGTTTTTTAACTCCCCTTTATGTACTATCTTCCCCTATTAGAATGTTATCTTTTTGAAGGCAAGGAATGATTTCTTCTTGCTTATATTTGTATCTTTATACTTAGCACAGCATCTGGTATATAGTAAAATCTTAATAAATGTTTGTTGCCTAATTGCCACAGCTAGATTGGTTTCTTAAAGTTGTGTCATGGAAAGATTTTTAGGATAAGAAAGATGTGAGCATGTTCATAATCAAAAGAGCAAAGGAAAAGAAAAGAAAGGAGAATTGGTGGAGCATTGTCACAAAGAGGGCAGGAGGTGATGGGATCAAAGGCATTGATAAAGGAGTTAGCCTTGGGAAGAGAGTGGTGTGACACATCTACTTCTGGAACCAAGGAAAGGAGAAACTGCAGAGACAAAATTGAGGTAAAAAGGAAATTGAAAGAATTCATGTTGGATAGCCTCAATCTTAGTAAAGCAGGAGGCAATTATCTCACCTGCTAAGTAAAGGGTACCAGCATTGGATTAAGGGTTGAGGAAAGTTGAAACAGTTTGGAATCACTGCTCTGATAAGTATAATAAGGAGACCCTTAAATAAAATGATTACCAACCATCAGTGAGAATCCCACTGGGATCGCTTAGTAAAAGCAATCAGTGAAATTTCAGTATTTTCTCTAGCAATATTTGGCATTCAGGAAGCTAAAGTAGAAAAAGCTGGTGCAGCATCATAGTATCACAGAGCTAGAAGGGATGTCAGACTACTGTCAGATCTTTGCCCAAATAGTGTCTCTTCATTGATATTTTTGATCCAGTATTTGCCTCTAAAACTGTGATGATCCTTTCACTTCTCTGAGGCAGCCCTTTCCCCTTTTGGATGACACCATAATAAGGAACATTTCCACGTATTTATCTGAAATCTAACAGAATTCCAAAGCTGGAAATAGCCTAAAAGATCATCTAGTCTGCCCTGTTGATTTTATGCCAGAGGAAACTGAGATCAAAAGATGGGAAGAAATCTATGACTCGCACCGATGTCTGAGTATAGAGGGGGTATAGAAAACCATGATCTAGGAAAACTTCATGAAGGAAATAGATTTTGATTTGGTTCTTGAAGGATGGATCAGATTTGGCAACAGAACAGAAGTGGTAAGGTAGAAACAAGCAGTGAATAACTGAAGGGAAGGTAGGAATGTGCAAGGTGTCTGAAGAACAGTAAACATACCTTTCTGACAAGCAAAAGGTATAGTCTGGAGATAAATGGAAGACAATATTATCAGGAAGAGATGTTTTACTCATTTGAATGAAATGGTGAGAGGCTTTGCATGCCAATCTAAAAAGATTGGATTTAAATACAGAGACAATGAGAAACCAGTGAACAGTTTTAAACATGAAGGAATAGGATCATAACTGTCCATAAACAATTATAATTTGACAGCATGTATAAGATATATTGGATGTGGGAGAGACTAGAAGCAGGAAGACCAATTAATAGTAAGCTGATATAATAATCTAAGAACAAAAAGATGAGATGATTATATGTGAAACATTTACCCCAAAATCAGAGACTCCTTTGATATTCCCAAAATTCACTTTAGCTCTCCAACGAGAAAGGAAGGATTGATTTAGGTTAATCTTGAGATGTCTCCTTAAATCCCTACTTTGAACTAGTCTCTTAGGATCTGCCAAGTATGAATTTGTTGTACCTTTCCAGAAACAGGTTGAACCTCAACCACCACTCTCAACCAGAGCAGATCCCCAGGTCCATTTCAATGCAGACCTGAATTTCATGAGCTAGATCAAAAGGCAATTTGTCTACTGGAGTGTAGTTTCTATGCAAAAAACAAACAAAAAACTCTTCTTTGCCTCCTCTCATTTTATTCCACATTAGTTTGACTTCAAAACTTCTTCCTCTTCCAAACTCAAAAGAGAGGAACAATCAGTTGAGTCCAGAGGTAGTATTTCTATACATAAGACTAATAAACCTAAAGGCCAAATATGTATAAGCAGTTTCAGCATTAATTAGGGTCAGAAAATGCAGAGAAGTTTCTACAAAATGCAACCTTTGCTACTTTTCTCCTCTTGTTAATTTGACAGGGAAGTTCATAACTGGAGAGTAAAAAAATCTACTTGCAACAGAAACATACAAGTAAAAGTGCTAAGTCTGTGAAAACACAAAAAATAAATATGACCATCATCAATTCATGGACATTCATCTATGCCTCCCCACTTATTCAGCATAATGGACAGATCCCACAGGACCACAAATGGACCACTATCTGCTTAAGATTCAGTGGGATAAGATAGTGGTCTGGGGAACCACAAGATCAGTGTTATTGGATCACAGTGTCAGGGGGATTAAGGTATGAAGTACGAAAAAGCAAAATGGGGCTAGGTTTTGAAGGATTTTTTTTAAATGAAATAATTTTATATTTGATCTTGGATGTGACAGGGAGTCACTGGAGTTTGTTGAATGGGTTTGGGGGGAAAGGTAACCTCTAAGCTTTAGAAAGATCACTTTGACAGTTGAGTAATGGATGGATTGTATAGGGGAAGCTTGCATTAGGGAGACCAATCAGGCTATTGAAACAATCTAGGAATGAGTTGATGAGCATCATACTGATAACAGCTCCAGAGAAAAAAAAGGAGTGTGTAAAAGAGATGCTGCAAAAGTAGACTGACAAGAGTTGGCAACCAATTGGAGAACGAGAAGTCAAGAATGATACCTATGTTGTGTGCCTAGGAGACTGGGATTATGGCGGTACCCTCAACCACTACAGGGAAGCTAGAAAGAAGAGAGGGTTTGGAGGGAAATGTGTTCACTTTTGAACTTGTTAGATATGTATGGGCCATCCAGCTCAAGATTTTCAAAAGGAAGTTGGATATATGAGACTAGACGTCCAGAGAGATGTTAGGGATGAATAAATAAATCTGAGAATCGTCTGCATAGAGATGATTATTGAATCTGTAAGAGCTGATGAGGGCCCAGGACAGAATAGTGGGGGCATCATGGTGAGTGGGCCTGGCTTGAATGAAGATCCAGCTGAGGATATTAAGAAGGAATTTTCAAAGAGATAGAATGAGTACTGGGAGAGAACAATGTCATGAAAATCCTGAGTGAAAAACATACATAGGATAAGAGGGAGATCAAAAAGCGTGAGTTCAAGAAGGATGAGTATTTAGAAAAGGCTATTAGATTTGACAGAGGAGTTGTAGAGATCATCTATTGCCACTGTCCCATTTTACAGATTAACAAATTTAGGTTCAGAGAGATTGTGTACTGTTAGAGATTATATGGACAGGAAATGGCTGTTAGAACTCAAACCCAAGTCTTTTGACTCTAAATTCCCCTTCTGTATAATATATCCAGCCTCTTTGAAGACTTGAATGGTGACCTCTCAAAAGTGCCTATTCCACTGTTGTATAGCTCTGATTGCTTAGATATTCCACCATATATTAATCAGAAATTTGTCTTTCTTCTATACATTAATCTTAGTTCTGCTATCTGGAGACAAGGAACAGTTCTCTTTTCACCATGACAGCCTTTCATATACTTGAAGAGAGGTATCATGCCTGTCCTGCTCATGATGTCAAGTCCTCAATTCTAAACTTTATTTTCCCAGTAGAATATAAGTTACTTGAGGGCAAGATATGTGTAGTCTTATGAAGATGTATCATAGGAGTGACTCAATAAATATTTGTTGAATTGAGTTCTCTAGGCTGAACACCTTCAGTTCTTTCAAGCAATTCTTGTATGTAATGATCTCAAGGCAATATACCACATACCATGTTTGTCACTCTCCTCTGGAGCTTCAGCTTGTCAATGTCCTTTCTGAATAGAGTTTGGATCTGGGGATTTCATTGAGATAGGAAATCCCCAGGTTAGACAATTCTTTCTGCCATTGTAGACCTGCACATATTGTAGAATTTATAATCTTAGTTGTCTGGAAGCACTAAAGGGATAAGTTGTTTGCCAAAGGGGTTATGTGTCTGAGAAGGGCCTTAAACTCAGGTCATTCTGACTGCCAGGTTGGCTCTTTATCTGGTATGCTACACTACTGGACACAAGATTCCAAATAAGTTTTTTTTTTTTTGACATGCAATTCATTCTTCCATAAACTGGGTATAAGCTTCAGTTTTCCGTTGGCTGCCTAGCTCTCTATTTTCTATACATCTTTACTTTATATGAGTTTCTGAATATACCACAGCTTCTAGCAAACAAGGTATCTAACTTTCTTAATACAACTCCAATCAATCAGCATTTGTGTGCATTCTATAAGGGAAAGGGGATTCAAAGATAAATACGAAGCAGTCCTAACCTTCAGGTAACTTACATTCTGTTGAGAAGAAAGTATGTATGCATAGAACTACATATAAAATACATCCAAAATAAATGCGAGCTCATTTGGGGGAAGAGGAACAAGCACTTTATTTTAAAATTCTGATAGTGGTATAGTCCAACTCTTGGGCAATCATGCAGTATTCTACTTAAACTGTCTAAGACATGACTCTCCTATTCTATATTTAACTACCTCTTAGCACAGATATGATCTAACCTCTATCTATAGCTTATGCCATTGCTTATTAAAATTAAATGAATTTAACAAACAATAATTAAATGTCTACTGTGTCACAGGCTCTGTGCATGGCATCAAACATACCAAGGTGAAAGAATGTCCTGCTTCAGGAGTTGGCAGTACAATTGGGGAATCTGTAATAAACACATACAAACATACATCCCTTTCTACCCAGCTACCCACCTACATATGTGTGTATACACACATGTTTATATGTGTATGTATGTTCTTGTGTGAGTATGTATATATTATATATATATATATACATATACATATATATGGAGGCAGCTAGGTGGCACAGTGAGTAGAGTACTGGGCTGGTAATCAGAATGACTCACGTTCAGGAGTTCAAGTCCAGCCTCTGATATTTACTATCTGTGTGACCCTGGACAAGTCACTTAATCCTATTTGCCTCAGTTTCTCATCTGTAAAATGAGCTAGAGAAGGAAATAGCAAACCATTTCAGTACCTCTACCAAGAAAATAAAAAAAATGGGGTTGCAAGGAATCAGCCACAACTGAAACAAGTGAATAGCATCACACGAGTACACACGCACACATACACACGCACATACCACAGTAACAGGGGCCAAGGAGAGAGATTGATAAAAAGGCACTAAGAATATTTGTTCAGTGTTGAAGTAACTTTCAGGGATCTTTCATTTTGCCCTTTTATTTATATTTGATCACTTTGCTCAGTGAGGTATTGAATTACCTGAGTGTTTAGGGTGAATTATTTTTTGGTGGGGATAATTTTTGTTGAGGTTTTCCAGTTTATTTCTATCTTTTTGAAAAAAGAAAAAATACAATAGCAAAGGCCTAGCATATAACTCAAAAGCACCTAATAAAAGGGCTTTAATCCAAACGGTTGAAGTTTTCATGATCTTTACTCTACTGTTGTGACCTTTACTCTACTGCTGTGGCCAGAAATTTATAACCATCTAAGGATGCACTTAATTCACTGAACTCATCTATACCCCAATTCCCCACTGGAAAAACAGACCTGAAGGTACGTTAGGAGAATCTAGCTAGATAGGATGGAGGAAAATAACCCAAATACCATCAGGAAGGGTCAGAGGGAGGAAAAGATCTGCAGGCAGAGTCTGATATACCTCCTGCTTCTTCTTCATGCTGTACTCTTGTCAAGCCTCTCTCCATTTTCCTGTGTCACAAGGATTTGCAACTGGTTGTACTTTCACATAATCATTATGTCAGCCAAATGTTTGATGCTACAAAATGATGGAACATCTTATTGAAGAAACAAGATTCTCTCAGTGTTTCTATTTTCTTTTATTTGTAACTCGCCTTCAATACAGTTTATACCTACATCCCAGAAGAAAGGTCAACCAAGAACATGAGGATGTATTATTTTCTCCCCAGTGACTGAATAGTGAATGTTTCATAGTGAATTCTTTCTGTATCCTCTACAGCTAAAAGGTTCACTTTGAAGACAGTAGGGAGGTAATAAATAGTTGTTGATTTCGTTTTCTTGTCTTTGCTTTTTTGGTGGTGGTGTGTTTGCTAAAGGGGTCAACTCCCTCTGTGGAGTCAGAAAGCACTTCCACATGACAAATGAGCCTTGTTTCCCAAAGGTAACTGGCAACTGTCTGCATCAGCTATTTTCCCAAATCAAGATGACTGGCGGGACATGCTTTCTTCTAGCCCTGAACAGCAATGGTTCCTGCCAATCTAGTGCTGAGTTACTTACAGTCATTACTCACCCTGTCCCCATGTTAAATTGAAGATATACAGCCCCAACCATCTATCACTCATGAGCCATTGCTAACAGCTGTGTTTTATAAATATTGATCAAAATGCTGGGACCCTAAAATATCTCATTTCTCCTCTTTATCTCCACAAATCTTAACCTTCTTAACATTCTTTCCCACATTTTCAACCTCTCCCTTATTATACACACTGCTAAAATAGGTTTAGGAAAGAATTGGAGGCCAAAATCAGACTACATTATTTAGATAACTTGCCCTATCTGGGCTCCAATAGATATTTGTTCTCCTCTCTCTCTCTGCTACCAGTTACTTACATTTTTGTTTGCCATGCCATATTTACCATACCATACCACATCTACCATACCATGCCATACCACATCTACCATACCATACCATACCATACCATACCATACCATACCATACCATACCATACCATACCATACCATATCACACCACACCCACTACCATAATTGGGCTTGTGTTTAGGCAAGATACATTATCTCCAAGGGTACAATGTATAATACAATTCAGGAAGAGATACTATTATTTTAAAAAAAAAATTTTTTTTGATATTGACATATGATTTCATTAATTTATGGAATTCCTTTGAATAGAAATTCTCCATCAATACAAATCAAAACCTCTTCTGTGACTTCTAGAGCTGTCTGAGTCACTGAAGGATTAAGAGTCTTACCCCTGGTCATATAGCCAGCATATTTGACAGGGAGGACTTTAACCTAAGTCTTCTTCCTTCCAAGGTCAATCTTCTTTTTACTCTGCTGTGTTACCTCCTTTCGCATTATAAATACACATATTATTAATACCAGAAAATCTCACTTCCCATTTCCTGGAAATATTTAATTGGTGATGTCTAGTCCTATGACTTATAGGGAAAGCTCAAAGTCTTTGATGAACAGTCAGAAACACACAAGAGTAGAAATTTTCAAGCCTTATCTTGAACATACCAAGGTCTAGTCCTGACTGTCCCCATAAATATTTCTGGGGCAATTTTCTGAATCTGGCCTGGATGAAACTGAAAATCTGACTTCAAATCAAAGGGCTGAGATCGAAGAAATATGCCTTCTCAGCAACTGCATATAAAAAGGGAGAGAAACACAGAAAGGTTCATCATAAAGACAGACAGATGTGCAGATACTCAGACAGGCTGATGATTCCATGATTTTTATGGATGATTGTTGCATCAAAATTTTTGTTTCATCTAAAACTAGAAAGCTTGAATACCAGCTAGAAGTGAATTAATATACTCATTGCTCACCTCTGGGATCTACCTATGGATACAGCCCAAACAAGAGACAGGAAATCTGTAGGTAATCAATAATAAAACTATTACAGTGCATTGGCTCATGTATTTTTGGCTATGTGCCTGTTTTATCAGACTGAAACAGACTTGAGTAAATTCCACCTAAATGAGGTTTAATTGAGCAAGGGGCAACTGTTAATGATTATGGTAAGGAAAAGTAATTTACAATACATACCAGGCCAATACTGTTTCTGATTGTATCTGTATCTGCCTAATTTAATATATCAAAAGTCTTGGTGTAAGTTTTAATCAATGTAAATTGTATTTAAATTGTTCTTTATTCAATTTTTTAAATCAATTATAATAGACAGAAAGATGGTAGGAAGAAGGCACACAGCCCATAGCTAGAAAACTGACAAAATTATTTCAAACAAAATTATAAAGTTCCTTTCTACCAGTAAATGATAAACAAGGGTGGTATGCCACAACTCGAAATCATTGTGTCTTTAATTACAAGATGAAATAGTGTCCTGTTAAACAACAGGATGTGCTCAGGAACTGAACCAGGCTCCATCTAAAGTGAATGAAATGCACATAAAACTTTTCAAAACACTTCTTCTAAATTCACTCAATATGGGTCAAGCACCTACTGGGTATCTGACCCTTTCTAAAATATGATGAAATTGTCACTTTGGAGTGCATCCAAAATAGTATTTTGGGAAGAGTTTCCTCCTTTCCTCAAACAAAAGACTAGACAGTGAACTGATATAACTACATAATAACAGAATTCTTCAGAGGCTGAGACAAAGATGAGTTTCAGATGATACCTGACAATTCTGACACTCTTGAAGGTCAAAATCATCCCTTTATCTGACTCAACACTGAAAAAAGCTACCTGTTCTGAAATCTTTCCAATCCATGTATGATTTATTCTGACATATGTCTTTTCATATCACTCAATATTTTGATTCCACTTTTCATCTTGGAAGTTACTTCTTTTTTGGTCCAGGCTGCCTGGTTCATCTTCAACAAGTCTTTATCTTTAGACACAAATAACAAATGAAGAGAACATACTCCACACCTGTTAAATGTAAAGAAATTCATAACTGTGATAACATTGTTTTGCCTCAGTCTGCAATTTAAGAGATGCTGGATTTCTACAAGATTATAGATTTATGCTAGGAAGGAATCTTAAAGGTCATTAAGTCCATCTTTCCACCATTTTGCAGAGGAGGAAACT
Source organism: Notamacropus eugenii (assembly GCF_028372415.1). Taxonomy (NCBI): domain Eukaryota; kingdom Metazoa; phylum Chordata; class Mammalia; order Diprotodontia; family Macropodidae; genus Notamacropus; species Notamacropus eugenii. Next base: position 281,700,108 of record NC_092875.1, on the reverse strand, counting down.
GAGACAACCAGAGGCTAAGTAACTTGCTGAGCGTCAAACAGCTAGTAAGAATCTAAGAAGGATCTGAGCAATTGAATACAGGTCCTCCAGACTCCAAGCCCATGATGCCATTATGTTTTTTCTAGAAACATGAAAAATATAAAGAAAAAAATTAAGAGAGAATATTAGCATTATTGTATTATATACATATTCATTGATGATTATATAACTGAAGTTGTTCTGGATAATTGGAAATTAAAAGGAAACAACCTTCTAAAAGTCAAAGTAGATGCCACAGAAAAGTAATAGGTTCACAAATTAACAGATGGAAGGTGCTACAGTTATCATTTAGTTAAGTATTTCATTTGCAGTTGAGAAAGCTAAAGTCCAAAGAGGAGAACCTACCTATTAGTAGATGTGCAGTTTAGACCCAGGACCCATGATACCAATTCTCACTCTTTAATATAAGGATCAATCTTCAGTGGAGGGAAGAGTCAGTTTTTTCTTTTAAAAATTACAACATTCTGGGGGGCAGAGCCAAAATGGTGGAGTAAAAGCAGGGACTTCCCTGAGCTTTCACCCAAAGTCCTCTAAATAACTGTGAAAAAATGACACTAAAAGTTCTAGAGCTACAGAACCCACAAAATGACAAAGTGAAACAAATTTCAAGCCCATGACAACCTGGAAAATTGACAGGAAGAGTTTTTCTCACTGGGTCGGGAGTGGAGCTGGTACAGCATGGACTGCACTGGCACAGATGGGCCAGAGCAAGTCTCAGGGGACATTGGCAGCTGTGGCAGTTTCCAGACTTATCAACCCCCAAATGCCAAAAAGGTCAGTGGGGAAACTCTGTGGGACCTGGATGAAAGAGAAACACATTGGGTCTTGCATAGTCCAGCCCCAGCCCCAGGGTTTTAGGGGTGGTGGTGGCAATGACAGCCAGGAGGGGCAGAAGCAGTAGCAGCAGTAGCAGCAGAGGCTGCTTCCAGAGCTCTGGGCCCATGCATAGTGGGGGATCCCACATATGATACAGAATCCCTAAAGCCTGGGACAGTACACCTCTCCCCACCTGCACTCCCACTGGAAGCAGTCCTACCTTGACAAAGAGTTAGAAAGTCAAATGTTTGGCTAGAAAGATGAGTAAACATCATAAAGGAACTCAGATTATAGAATCTTGTTTTGGTGACAAGGAAGATCAGGGCATACAACCAGAGAAGGACAGCAGAGTCAAAGCACCCACATCAAAAGCCTCCAAGAGGATTGGGAATTGATCAAAAACCATGGAGGAGCTCAAAAAGGACTTTGAAAATCAAGTAAGAGAAGTAGAGGAAAAATTGGGAAGAGAAATGAGAGTGACGCTAGAAAATCATGACAATCGAGTCAATAGCTTGCTAAAGAAGACCCCCCAAAATACTGAAGAAAATAGCACCTTAAAAATAGACTAACCCAAACGTTAAAAACATTTTTACATGCAACTAGGAATTAAGATATATAGACAATGGAGCATAGAAATCTATCTTTCCTTTCAAGAAAGTAAAGGGGAAAGGGATAAGGCAGGGAGGATGATAAAAGGGAGGGCAGACTGGGGAAAGAGATAATCAGAATGCATGCCATCTTAGGTGAAGGGAAGGGAAAGATGAGGAGAGAATTTGGAACTCAAAATCTTGTGGAAATGAATGTTGAAAACTAAAAATAAGTCAATTTAAATCTTAAGAAAACCAAAATGTGATAAAAGAACTCAGGAAATCCATACACAGATTTAAAACAAATAATAAAAATGATAATATTCTTGGATTTTATAGGATGCCGAAGTATAAAAGCAGCTAGGATAGAATGGAGGCAGCTGGGTTGCTCAGTGGATAGAGCACTGAGCCTGGAGTCAGAAAGACCTGAGTTCACTTCCAGCCTCAGGGGTGTGTGAACTTGGCCAAACCATTTAACCTCTGTTTGCTGTGATCCACTGGAGAAAGAAATGATAAATCACTGCAGAATATGCCAAGAAAACCTCATGGACGGTAGACACAAAGTGTTGGATGTGACTGACTAACAAAATTAGTTATAATGAAAAACAGAGAGGGGTGCTTGCATAACGTTATTTTGTAATGCAGCCGAGCCTTGTTTTAAGAAAATTCGATCTATTCAAAAATCAAACTTACAAATATAAAAAGTAATTAATGGTTGTTTAGATTACAAAAGGATTTTTTACAGAAGAATTCACCACTGGTTTCTTTCAAACAATGAGCACTGGGGGGCTTTTAAAATATTATCTACTAATAAGGGTTAAATACATTTGATTTACTTTCAACTTCTTAAGAATTTATCTATTTCATAAAGCAAAATGTACCTGTATTATTTCTTAAGAAAATTCTTGATACTGCATTCAATTAAAACAGCTTAAATTTGCCAGCCTAAAAATCTACTACTTTTAGTACAGTAATTCTCTTTCCTGATTTTGTAACACAACAGGGGATCTCTAATTATTTCACACGGTTTCTCTGAGCTATCATGTAATTATGAAAACAAATTTAATTTTAATTTACTTTAATGTGTCTTTAAAAATACATGCTATACTTCACTTAAGGCCCAAATTGAGGCTGTGGTAAATGCAAGGGAACAATGATAGGAAATAGCACCTCTAGAAACTGGAATTAATTATATATTAAGTATCAAAATGAAATTTAAAGATGCTAAAATATCAGAAAAAATAAAGTGTAGATTCACCAGCACATAATAAGATAAATGATGATCTGTAACTTCTTACTACATTTGTAAATATGGAATCTTTTTATGTGTTCTACATCATTACAACTTACAGTCCAAAAGTTATAACAGAATTATGGTTAATATTTTCTTTTTGCATGACAGAACTCTTTCCCATTTCACTTTCTGAACTTTTCCTCATAAATACTTTGTGACCAGGAAAAATTGAAATGACAGATCCCTTGCTTAGCCATGACTATAAAGGAATTTTCATTCATAGAAAGGTCATTAGCGATCTTAAGAATGTTTCATTCTTGTTTATTTCCACCTAGTATACAGAACAAGTTTACTGACATAATCTCTTAAAACCAAGGTACTAAGTAAGTAAATTGTACCTTTAATCAGGTACAATTGTACCTTTAATAAGGTTCAATTCTTCTCTCTTCCTTACATGATTGGTATTTAAAAGAAAATCTTTTCATAATTAAGAAGTTTAGTTTACTGAAAAATTAAACGCAGAATAGGACTTTATTCTTACCAGATACTGGAAATGATCTACCTGCATTGTTTGATACAGTTAGATATGTGGGATCTATGAATATTTTTGTGACACATTTCACAAGTTCTTTCAAATAAAAGGCCGGTCAAGCATAAGTAGTTTAGGAAGAACTTGTTCTCAGGGTGCTAGCAACATGCTTCTGTCCCAGTTTGATTCAGCCTCATGTTCCTGTCTTAGCTCCTACATCTGAGGTGTTCTGAGGGGACTGACAAAAAAAGAGAAGTTCAAATGAGTACAGAGGTCATTATTTCATGTAATTCATTTAATTCACTTGTGAAATGCCCATTCTGTTAAAGCTACAATGCTAGACACTTGTGATATAAAGATGAAAAACCAGAGGAACCCTGACTTCAAGAAATTTACAATCTAGTAGCAGAGATATGACATATATAATTATGATACAAGTATAAGTGTGCTAAATACAAGTGTGTGTATGTGTGTGTGTGTGTGTGTGTGTGTGTGTGTTGATAGCAGGTTTTGAATGCCAAGTCCTGAAATTTTTGTTTTGTCTCTTAGGTAATAGAAAGTCACCGAAAGTTTAACTCAATTTGAAATAATTATTTCTGCGTAATCATTCCTTCCTTTCTAGCAGTGTGTGGTAACATGCTGTACCATTGGGCATAGTTTTTCAATCACTCTTAGTCATTTCTGTCATCAGTTGTAAATGAGTGGTGTCCAAAGAGGTCAAAGTTCTCCTGGATTATTCTGTAACTTCAGAAAAAGAAAAGAAGAGCTAATTAGAAGATCATTAGTGACCTTGGAATGAAGATTTTCCTTCTCTGAGGGTTTGAGGAGTTAATAGTAAAAATGAGACTGGTAAGGGCAATTTCCAGAATCATATATTTTCAAATGCCATTTAGAAATATTTGTTTCTTTCAGCTAGCATCAATACCCATACCATTCTGGAAATGTATTACAGTATTTGGTTTGCCTGTCTGTGCTCAGGATCTCAGAGGAAAATGTGTTGCTCAAATTTCCAGCCCAATTTTAATATAACTTATGTTTCTATGAATATATATAAACTTTGGACAAGCATCTGAATCTTTAGAAATTGAATTCTTAAGTCCTTTGAGGCCAATTCTCATGCTTTCTCCTCATTTCTACTATGTATGATGGTTGTCACCTCTTTTATAAACCATGTACAGCGGGCTATGAAACACCTTGGGAGGGGCTTTAAGTTTGTAAAAAGAAAGGGAAGGGGGAATGAGAGGGATGCAGTGGCTAGAATTATTTGTTTTCATTTTATTTTGGTTTAGGATGATATCTATGGGATGTTCAAAACTGATCATAGCTCATAAGCATGTCAGTAATACTTCTTCTAAGGTGGAACAAAATAAACCATTAAAGGAAAATTCATCATTGGATGTAAACGAGGTAAATATTTTTGTTTTTTTAAAACTGGTTTACAATGTATTATAAATCCTTCATATTTTGCCTTTTGAAGTAGGAAGAACAATAGACTAGGAGTCAGGAGGTCTGGGTCCTGCTCCTGGTTCTATCTTGACCCAGTCATAACTGTGAGCAACTGCTATTTGGGCCAGTTTCCTCATGTGGAAAACCGGTAAAAAAGAATTACTATCCTACCTTTTTTACTAAGATATTATTGTGATTTTTTCAACGAATGTAAGTGTTTTTAAAGTATAAAGTGTTGTATGCTTGTTGGGTACTTTGTAAAGACAAAGTTAGGTCTTCAGAGTTTGGATCAAGGTTGCTTTAGCAGGAATTTGGAATTCTGACTCCTTACTGAATTGCATTGCCCTAACAGGAGAAGTCCACAAAAGATGCATCTTTTGCATGAGGAAGCAGCCTTAAGAACACTTTTGGCTAATTGTGATTTATAGTATTTGAAAAGACAGAGACAGAGACAGAGAGACAGAGAGAGGGAGAGAGAGAGAGAATGGAAGACACTGGTTTTGATTATCTTCAGTATATTTAGGATTTTCCATGTAGGTAAATTGCCTTTGGATTATTTTTTTCCAACATTTCCTGCTACTTCTTAATTTCCCACCTTATCTTATCCATGACATGACTTCCAAACCAGAATTCCCATTCAGATAACAAGAAATTATTTTTCTAGCTAGGATATAGTGGGAACCATTAGGAATAGAGGCTGAAGCCAATGATTGAGACTACATGGTGACTGGCAGCCAAAAAATGCCAAGCCAGCTAGGATCAGAACTGATGTCTAGGGCCAGAGGATGACAGTACCTCCTCAGTGGTCAAAATGAATGGCTCTGAACTAGACATCAAAAGGAGAGGTGAAACCTCAGAGCAATGGATGATGGGGACAGAAAGTTATTCCTGTTCATATTTTTCTCCATCCCAGTTGACTAAGAATTCCTGGGGTAATTTTTTAAAACTTTCCTTCCCATATCTTTTTGAGTCTCTTACCAATTTATAGGATGAATTTTGACAAATGTGGATGAATCTGATACATGTTACGTGCATAACAAATATTTGTTGAGTAGGTAACTAATTCAAACTATCAGTATTAGTCTAAATCAGAGTAGAAACAAATAACTTCCTTTAAATTAAACACTGCAGTGATAGACTGATTTAAATCTTAACTTTTTTCAAATTTTTCTGCTTTGTTAGAGTAGGATGGCCATTGAAATTCATCTCAAATGATTTTATTTCTTTTATTAGTCTTTTTTATGGATTGGGTCACAAGTTCATGATATGGAAAAACTCAGTGTTTGATCCAAGTTTACACAATTAGTACTAAGTGGTACAAAGGTGTAGAATCTCATTTTTCTGACTTGTAGACCAGCACTCCTTGAACTTGGCCAAACTGCCAGCAACTTGGACAGGTAGGAGTTAGAATATTGTGCATGTATTATGGGAATGAGAATTCAGAAGGTGATGAAAATCTCAACTAGAATACATAAAAAAAAACTACCCACCACTAAAAGAAACACTACTAATCTTAAATGACAAGTAATATAATTTTAACTTCAATAGCTATGAGGTTGTGTTTAGTTGCAGTTTTAGTATTTCTTTATTTGGGGTCTGTTTTCTTTTAATTAATTACTTTTGTTTTTGCTTTTTTCCTAAGATCTTCTGGAATACTCATTCAGTATCATTCAGCAAACAACATCTTTGTTTCTCAAAGACATTTGAATCTTTTAATGATAAGTGGCAGTCCTAGTATGGAAAGACCACACGTGGCAGGCCATACTGGTTTTCCTTCAGGACATATAAGAAGTTTACAAATTATGATACGGTTTGTTAGAATTTGAATAAGCAGGGGTGAAGTTATTTTTGACAGCCCAGCAAGACACAAAAGTAGTCAGGCATTCATGGGACAGACTTTGTTTGTCTTCCCTAAACAACAATTTATTTTCTAGTTTTTTCCCCAATATTTTAAACTTGCTCATTAAGAAAAAGTATTTTGCCTCTCTAAATCAGATATGTACTACCCAAAGGCTAGAGAGTAAGAGAAGGCAGACCATTAAAGTATAGTCAAAAGTTTATTGTTATTTTTATGACAGAATTCAATAAAATATAAGAAAGCAGCAATTCTAGCTAGAGTGAGTGTAAAACTACAAAACCTGCCCTAAAAGCAATAGCTGAGTGCCATATGTGTGAAATAGATCATTTTGACAGCCTTGAGTGTTTCGTAGGCTTTAAATATTTTATACCCTTGCTATTTTTTAATGCTTCCAGTCAAATACTGATAGAAATTGGGATATAGTGAGTTGGCTAGAACTGTGGTTCATGAACTCTGACAAGTTTTTAACAGATAAAGCAAGCTTGACTTCTAACCTTATGCTTGCCTTCATTCAAACAAATTCTCAAGAAATATTAGAAAATACAACAAATGTCTAATCTAAGAAAATGCATCTAGAGTAGTAGATCAAATAACTTTTGCCAAAAAATCTTGGTTTTTCACTAACAGAATCAACTGACACTAGAAATCATGTATAATTTGACATTTCTAGCACACCTTAAATATTCAATGTCTTGGTCAAACATCAAATACTAAACATTTTCAAAATACATCTCTGTATATGTGTGTATGTGTGTGTGTGTGTGTGTGTGTGTGTGTGTGTGTGTGTGTGTGTGTGTGTGTAGGGCACGTATGAATATGATGCTTCATATTGGCTGATGGACAGACTAAAAGTTGAAAAGTGCTATGCTATGTGAGCCAAAAGTGAAAGTAACCTCAACAGATCCAAACACAGAATTCTATTAACTACGCAGAGTTTGAGTTTCCAGGGAGAGTTAAGTAAGAAGGATAAAGGCAGCCAAAAGTATCAAACCAGCATTATGAAAGACTTAACCCTTGGCCCTGGGAAGCATTTATTTAACCAAGAGCCAGTAAACAAATCCCCATTTTCTCTTAAAGTGTGACTGTATAACTGTGGGAAATGCTAAATACCTGAAGGTCGCAATTTTAAACCCAGAAAGAAATGAGAGAAAAGACCAGTCTCATTTTTCTTTATGTTTGCTTCAGTCTAAGAGATCTTAGGCACTTTTGCCTAAAAGACTTCCTTTAAAATTCTCTGCAGACCCTTGGGATTATTCTTACACATCATAGCCAGTATAACTCTTCAGAATTGTGTATCAGATCTTTGGGAATCGGTTGTCTTTTTTTCCAGTGGAGAACTTCAATGGAGCATGTAGAATGAATGTGGCAAAATGAGAAAGCAAAGTGAAGATGATGTTTTATTTAAATGCGTCATCCTTGTCAAATACAGGCAGGCCTAATGACTTCTTTTGAGAAGCAATGCGGGAATTCAAGGATAGTCACAAGGTTCAGCAGGCAGATTAGTAAAAAACAGAAGCATCTTCAGGTGGTCTTAGGAAGGGGAGGGTTCAAGTGCCAGGTGACCAGTAAAAGAAAACAAGCTAACGGTAAATGAGATCATTTATGTAATACACTCTGTAAACTTTTAAGTGCTATACAAATGTCAACTATTATTATTATTACCTTCCAGCTCAAACTAGACTACTAAATATTTTTCTAGTTTCATATTGCCTTACCTTGCCTCCCTGCATTTGCAAATGGTACCTCAATCTTGGTAGCTAGGTAGCACAGTGGATAGATAGAGTGTTGGACTTGGAGTCAGGAAGACTCGTCTTCTTAAGTAAAAATCTGACCTCACACACTTAAGGGCTGTATGACCCTGGGCAAGTCACTTAACCCTGTTTGTTTCAGTTTCCTCATCTGTAAAATGATCTGGAGAAGGAAATGGCAAACCACTCTACTGCATTCTCCAAGAAAACCCCAAATGGGTTCACAAAGTGTCAGACACTACTTAAAAATTACTGAACAACACTCCCATTTTTGGAAGTACACCCTCCTCTTACTCAGGATGACATCTAAATTATTTTAGGAACTTTACAAAGGATTGTTTAGAGATGGGAGAGACCGAAGGCAAGGAAAGCTGTTAAGAGTCTCTTAACAATACTCCATTTGAATCTGTGAACTTGGGTAGCAGAAATGAGAAAATAGAGAGAAGGGAATAACTGCTAGACAAATAACCAAGGAGACACCAGGAATGTAGGTAATAGAAAGCGATCCTGACCAAAGCATTTTACTGACTGACAATTTTTGCTGTTTCCTGATTAACACACACTTCTTTGCCTGCTCGTTGTCACACCACTTGAAAGAACAATTTCTATCAACTAGATTCCAACCAATCCCCATGTTCTTGCTGTATAAGGGCTGCAAGGTTGCCAATTACCCATGTTATTTGGTTGAAATTCGTTTGTGAATTATATTCTTGTTTGCCTTTTTTTGCCTCATGGTACCTGTTGCTCATCTTTGTGCCTCCAACAGAGGTGAAGCAGGGAAAATATACTCAAATTATTTTATTTTACTCCTTCTTGCCATCTCCAATAAAGGATTTAGTAGGGAGAAAAAGTTGAAAAAGTAATGACTAAAATGTACTTGGGAATTACATGCAGATTTCAAATATTCATGTAATCCCCTATCCCCTAGAACTACAAATAATTGAAAGTGTGCTGAATTTCAGTGATGCTTTTTTCTCCCAGAAAGGACACTTGCTCTGTTCAACATTAAGTCTGACCCCTAGGTAACAATTTTTGTAACTTTCTAGCTCTGATTCTTTACTTTCAGGGTTGTTGCATGTCTTTCCTTGAAATAATGATTATCTGTGATCACCACCTGGCCAAGGTAGTTGAAGGTTAGTCATGACCTAATGACTTTGTCTTTCACATGCAACCTAAGAGGCTCATTGATTAAAATTGGTTAAAACTGAAAAGACGTTGATTTTACTTCATGAAGATATTAATTCACTAACGAAGCATTTTTTATCAACAAATTTAAGAGCCTAATGCCTCTAAGTGAAAACTACTGGATAATTCAAAGTTACTCCAAAGATGATGGAACTACAGAATTGTTATTCGATCTAATTCACAGGGTTGACTCTACTTTCTTTTTCACATTAAAATAAGGTTAAGAAGATCTTAGTTTTAAGAAATAGCTTTTAATACTTTAAACAAACGAGGTTTCTAGGGTTAACTAGATTTGAATTATTTTACAATTCTCAAGTTATGCTGGAGAGGTGAAGTTAGTACTCACACACACAAAAAAAATCTCGAACTAAAATTTACCTATCTCCCTTCACTGCTGAGGCAAAGAGCTACTTACTATAAGTGTGGAGGAAGGAAAGGTACAGAAATTTTATTCCTTCCTAAGTTCAATTCAATGAAACTTCATTATTTTAGAGTCCAGTCATTTGAAAAAAATTTGACAGACTGAGCTAATGTTAACCTTTGTACTATGTATATGTGTGTGTGAAAGGTTCCTAGTGCACACAATAGCTTGACAACCTACTTAAGGGTGAAAGGCAATAAACTGTTGCATAGAATGGGCAATGAGCAGGAACAGATGATTTATATTGGTTTATATTGTTTTAAATTGCTTTAGCATTTAGGAAATTCTCTAAGACATAGCAACTACTGTCTTTTTCTTTCTTATGTGCTTGTCCCACATACTTGGAATGAATATAAATGTATTTCCTTTAAAATATTCTATAACTCAAGAAATTTTACTTCTAGCCTTACTATATTAGGAACAATCAGTGAAGATTCCTTTTCTTTAAAAAAACAAAAGGACCCTTAATTTGTAACATCTCCATGATTTCAAGATTCACTTAACTTTATCAATGCTACACATTTCCACAGGTTGAAAATTTTTTTTTTTAAAAAAAAGGAGTTATGATTATGGACAAAAAAGTTGGTATTTAAGACTTTAGGATTTGATATCAGACTTCTCTTAATTCAACAATTCCAATCATTAAATATTTGTTTATGTTATTATGTGTAAAACTCTGTTTTGGGGGCTGAAGGAGGTACAAAATTAAATAATACAAATTCTCTGCTCTTATGGAGTTTATAGAATATGATAAACATATACAAATGATAGGAAATTAAACATGATAAAGCCTACGATCCTAAACTCATTTAATAAAAAAGTACATGCAGAAGGATGTGTGAGTAAAAGCAACATATAAAAAAATGTTTGACTTCTCATGCAGTTTTCTATATTGGATAAACTGGGAATAGCATTTATTATGTATTTAGTATGTACCAAGTCCTGTGCTAAGGGCTCCAGATATAAAGAATACAGAAAAGAAAGACAGTCTTTGCCCTCAATAAGCTTATATTCTACTGGGGGAGGTGGGAAGAAAATAGACAAATGGGAGCAGAAAACCTCGGAGTGGAGGGAGAGAAGGTACCCTCAAGAAGAACACGGCCACAAATCCAGAGAGTCAGAAGCACATCTGAGGAGGGTATGAAATGCGGTTTCCCTGGGCCTATCTACAAAATGAAGGCACCTGGAAAGAACTCACCAACTGGAAAAGAGAGTAGACCTGGCAGAGGGATGAGTCAGGATGGTAAAGTCTAGAAAGTCATAAGCACAACTAGGGGTAGGGGTTGAATGTTATGATGGATGGTTTTGTTGGACTTTTGCCTCCATCTTTTTTTTCTTTATGATAAAGTATAACTCTGGAAATTGGTAAAAGCAGGGATACACTGAGAAATGTAGATAATTTCAAAACAGAAATCCACCATACAGTTTTTTTAAGTTATGTAATGTATAAGGAGGGGAAGATCATTTACACATAGGGAGAACTGGGAGAGTTTCACCGAGGACAAAGAATTTTATCTGATTTATAAAAGTTGAATAGGATTTATGTAAGAGGAATAGGGAAGAGTGGGCATTCTATGCATGTGAAATAACATATATAAATTCCATGCAGATTAGGAGCATATCTCACAATACTAGCATTATTCTGAACACAGTAAATACAAGTTTAGTCAATGAATTAATAAAATACTTAAAACTGTACCAAATAATTCAAGGGAGTGAAAAGACACCATCACTTTCTATTAAATTCACCCTGCTAAATTGTTGAGGTGTTTGTTTTAGCCCATTATCAAAGGAGACAACACTAAAATAATTAAGGAAGAATGACAGTATTGGTCAACTCTAGACTCACCTGTTTGGTGTCCCCTTTGAAGTATTACATTTACTTTGAACACTGCCTCCTAAAAAAGCATAAAAGCGTCATTGTTCATGGCTATCTCAGGCAAGATGGTAGGATCAGAGATTTAGCACTTAGAAGATCATTAGAGATAATTTAATCCACCCCCTTCATTTTACAGGAAAAGACACCGATTCAGAGAGGATGAATGACTTGTTAAGGGTCACAATATAAATAAATAGTGCATTAGGATTGGAAATCTAGATCCTCTCACAATATATCTATGCTCATTCGCATTCATCTACTCAAGCCTGAGTAATAATATTCACTACAATTTTCCTGACAAACTACCAGTTGCTTTCAGTTGATCTCCAGTGATGAGGAATGTACTGCTTGTTAATGTGGGACGTTCCTCTTTGGAAAGGTTAGCTCTAATCATTTGGAAATTTTTAGTTCATGTAAGCCAATACCTCTCTCTCTACAATTTATAACTCTTGTTTCAAGTTCTGCCCTTTGGGATCAAGAAGATATCTCATCTCTCTTCCAAATTAAAGACATTTAAATGTATAAATCATAGCTAGCATATCCACCTAAATCTTCTCTAAACTAAGTATCCTATATTCTTCCAAAAAAGCCTTGGAATGACATAATTTAGTTTCCTCACCAAGCTGGCTATCGTCTTCTAGACAGACTCCACTTTGTCAGTCTCCTTAAATATGGCAGCCAGAATTCAACACAATACTCTAAAAGTGATGTCTTCTCCAGTTCTCAGTTATTATGTGAAAATCTCAGTCTGGGCAGATGCCTTCTTCCTAAGCCCTATGACTCAGGCTCCCTGGATTCTGCCATATCTCAAAGTGACTACTTATAGCCTGAGAAAAGTTAACAACTTTGCTTCATCCCCTAATTTCCACTGAAGAATTCTTCTCTCAGACTTTGGAACTTGGTGATTTCTGCTCTATGATACATGCAAGTAACTTTGTTCTGACCCTTCAGAAGCTCCTTAGGCTCTGGACTTTTTATGGGTCCTTTCTGGTTAATGTCTTGAGTCAAATTCTACTAGTTGCAGCTTTTTGGGGGATTTCTTTTTGATGGACTTATTTCCTCTTCTGACTCTATTATATGGGCCAGGTCCAGCACTGTGCTAGAAATGGTTCATATCAGCATGTGAGAGCCAGTTGTTAAAAATTTTCTGTGTGAGTCCTTACATCTCTGAGTTTGACAAATGCTACAAATTAGGACTGGATATATTGCTGTCTTCATTTGTTTAGACTCTAAAGACAAAGAGAGTCAATTTTATATGTCTGAACATCAGGTTAGGAGAAGCTCCCCCCTCACCCCACCATCCAATGATGCATCCTGAGCTCAAATGAAAGAGGGATGAATGTTTATAATAATTTGACAAACTTTGATTTGTAGGTCAAGATTTTTCTGATATGTAAAAGAGGATAATTTTCTCAGTGTTTCACATAGTGCTTTTCATACAGTAATTGCTTAATATGTGTTGAACTCAATTTCATAATACCTCTTTTATTATCTAATAAGTTAGAATATTTTTGTATGTCATGCTGATATTTACAAAGCGCTTTACAAATATCATCTTCTTTTATTTTCACAACAACCCATAAGATAATGCTGACATTATTCCCTTTTCACAGATGAAGAAACTGAGACTGAGAGGGCAAGTGACTTGTCCAGAGCCACACAACTAATAAATGTCAGATGGATACTTTGTAACAAGTCTTCCTTACTCCAGATCCAGAATTTTGCCTACTGAACCACCTAGTTGCCTGAAAACTTATGAGTATCAAAACTTTTCAGGTGTATCTACTATGCAAACAATTTATTTTTCCTCACAGATTAAAATAAAAATAGATTTTTTTAAAAAAGCATTCAAATTATATCCTCTTATTATAGTGGGTTAGGTAGCCATCATCCTATTCCTGTAATTGAGCTCTTTTATAATATTAATAGCCTTATCTGAATTATTTGTTGACAAATACACTAAAATTCAATAAAATTTGTGATATGATTTGATAAATATAACATAATAAGTGATTTTACTAAGTCAGATACACTGAAAAGTAATGAAGAATTTTATAACCAGAAGGCACCTTAGAAATTATCTAAATCAGTAGTCCTCAAAATTTTTGATCCCAAGACCTCTTTATAAAGTTAAAAATTATTAAGGACCTCCCAAGAACTTGTGTTTTATAAGGATTATATCTATCACTATTTACTGTGTTAGAAATGAAAGCATCTTAGTAGTATTATGAAAATAGTTTTCATTTTCCAGACTCCCTAAAATGGTCTTGGAGACACCTAAGGGTCCCTGGATCATACTTTGAAAACCACAGATCTAAAGAAACCCCTCTCACTTTATAGATGAGGAAGCAAAGGCCCTTGAGTGAACTCAGTATACCACAATGTTTCCCCTGTTCCAGTATACCAGACTGCATCTAAATATCAAATAGGGAAAGAAAATGGTAGAGTGAGAAGAATATTGGGTTCAGAGTCTGAACACTTAGGCAAAAGTCCTACCTCTGCTCCTGTATCACCTTAGGCAAATTGCTTCCCCTCTCTGTGCATTAGCTTCCTCACCCATCTCACTCAAAATGAGAATGTGATAAGACCTTAGCCTAAAATGGCCAGGGTTTCACATTTCATCCTAGGCTGTCTACAGTAGTCCTGATGAATACCATGTCACTGAATCCAGAGGGCTCTGGAGGATAAAGTGAGGTTGGTGTCCTTGCACAGCCCTCCCTCACTCAAGTCAAAGTCAACTGCATCTTGATGTTCCAGTCCTCTTCAAGAATGAAGGACAGACAAATACAACAATAACATGAAGGGTTTGAGTAGGATCACTTCTTAGGGCACTTCAGGATTGAAATACTATTATCCTAGTAGTTTACAGTCACATGGAAATTTACATTTTACAAATCACTTCTAGCTATACTCCTGCTTCACAGAGTTTGCACTGTAACGGGAAAAAATGGCATTGCATAAATAAATATAAGGTACAAAGTGTTGGGTGAAAAGAAGAGATCAAACCGAAGTGTGCTAGGGAAATCTGATGAGAAAAGATCATTCTCAACCGCAAAAAAATACCAAAAACATTATAAGGGAAGCAGTCCTTGAGTTTGGCCATAAAGAAAGAGGATTTCAACAGGTAGAGATGAGGGGAGAGTACGGTGAAGGCAAGGAGATGACCTACATAAATACATTGAGAAAGGATCTTTTGGGAAAACACTAATCAACAATTTATTTTAGAATGACTACAAAATCAAAAGCAGAGAAATAATATGAAATAAGACTAGAATGGATCAATGCTCTTAGTAGCCTATAATATTGTAAGACCAGATATGATTCAATCAAAATGAATTCAATTCAACAAACATTATCATGGTGCCTACTATATGCAAGGGGTTATATGAGTGGCTAAGGATATTTTCCATTTGTATTGATGAGGAAAACTCTGGCAAGGAAATCAAGCCTTGCCAAAATAAAATAATAAAATTATGTAGTAATATCAATAAAATAAAGCTATCATGACTTCTGTTTACTACTGCTGCTACTAATGTCTAAAATAAATATTGCATTCTGTAAATTAATTACACTTAATTGACAAGTAACTTGAAAAGTATCCTTAGAGAACTAAGATATATCTTAGCTGAGACTGGTAGATCCCTTGAGTTTGGGAGTTCCGAGTTATAGTGGGATTAAGCTGATTAGATGCTCACTTTAAGTCATCACTAATATGATGAGCCTCTGGGAGCAAGGAAGAAAGGGATGGGAAGGGGAAAGAGAAAAAGGAGGGAAGAGAAAGGAAAGTGAGGAAAGGATCAAAGAAAGACACATCTTAGCAAACAAATTCATTGAGGAAAAGATGCATTCTTATTTATTCCACAGGCTTATGGATATATATATCTCACAGAGACCATAGAGGCTAGTAAACCCAACTCCCTTCTTTTACATATGAGAAATTGAGGCCCAGAGAAGTTAAATGACTTGACCGTAGATGTTAGGCTAGGTGATGGCTAACATCCTCTGATTCTTAAGCTATAATTTTTATAACTGCTAAGAATAAAGAGTTATTTCAAAAGATCTTAGATTTGGATCCAGAAGGACTCTCAGAGGTCAAGAGAGAATGAGTTTTAAATACAAGAAGTGATTCACCCAAGTTAGATAGCTAGTAAGTGGAAGATCAGGCATCTAGGTGGTGTAGTGGATAGAGCACCAAGCTTCGAAACAGGAAGACTGAAGTATGCAGCATGGTGTCTGTCACATAGTACTCTGAGTGATTAATAAACACTTAAGTGATTGAACCATGATCACTATCACAGTAAAAGCAGTGCCATTCTTATAGTATGTCATCAATAAAAATCTTGAATAATGAAAGATGAATGGAAGAGGAAATTTGAATTTTTCCTTTGCTCATAATACATTTGCTTCCTTTTGTTATGACACTAAAGTAAATTCTTCTTATAGCTTCTTATCAAGAAAGTACCAAATCAAACAATCAAATGAGGCAGTAATTATAAACCACTTAGCACAGTATCTGGCACAAGAAGTACTATGTGAATTAGCTGCATCATCCTTGTTAGTATTATCATTTATCATTATTATTATTAAACTCTATGAATATCTTTACCAGTGCTGTCCCCAGTGGGTGTTTATCAGGGCCATGATGCCTTGATTCAGGGTAATTGATCCTCAGCAAGGCCACAGAAGTCATATCATTCATCCACCTATAGCAACTTTACTATTGATTGGATTGAGTTGTAGGATTTATTTTCTGGGTTCTTGCAGTGTTGTGTGGGAGGTAAATAAAAAGGTGTTGACAAATCAATAAGAGAGATAATACTGTTTTCCCAATTCAAGAACCACTTGACCTTGGACCCCCTGAAAGTTATAGAGAAAAGGACATACTTTAGAAAAAGAGCAGAATCACTTCCCTGAGTTCTAAGTCTAGCTCAGAGACAGAATGTATAAATCTTTGAAAATGGTAGCTGGAAATTTTTGAAACAAACAAGAAGCAGGTAAAGAAAGGAAAAATAAATCTCTTTATTTATGTGCCTGAGATGTTCCACAAGCTGAAATGTTGAAAAATTTTGTAATACAACCATTTTAATGTAAAACATACAAACACACATCCACACCCACCCCCACCACCCCCCGACCACACCTTAGCATAAATCTGTGCCCAAAACTGAAGCATCAAATAGCTAATTTGTTTTCTGGTGACTGTACCAAACTTTCAGTGCAGTGACTTTTCTACACAAATTTTTGAGAAAATGGTGATAAGAAATGGTGAGGACATCTACTTGAAGATATTCAGTGCACTTAGGATGTGAATCTATTTTCTTTAATTATTTCTTGTATTATTGTAGCAATTGTTTTTTTCATCAGAACTTTCAGGTAGTTCAATTATTCTTGTGTTTTCTTTTCTTGATATGTTCACTAGATCCATTGTTTTTTTACCAGATGTTTCATATTCTCTTACATTTTTTCATTCTTTATATTTTGTCTTTTTTAAAATTTTCTTTTTCTCTTATAACTCCACTGGCTTCTCTCAGCCCAATTCTGATTTTCAAGGAATCATTTTCTTCCTTTCTTAAGCAGGATGTTATTAAATTGCTGTTATAATTGGTTGACTTTCTTGTCATAATCTTCTTATTTTTCTTTTTAATTTTTCTTCAGGCTTTCTCATTTGATTTTTAAGTTCTTTTTTAAAGTTATTCTATTAATTCTTTTTTTGGCAGGTGACCATTTGACATTATTCTTTGTAGCAGAAGAGAGTTTTTTTGTTTAAGGATCTTCTGAAGATGAAACCTGGTCTTTCTATTCCCATAGTATATAGTATATAGTAGTATAGTATATAGCAGTTCTCTATGGTTGGATTCTTTCTCATTTGCCTGTGCATTTTTTTATAGTAACAATTTAGTTTTTATAATCACTTCTAATCCTGGGGCATGGGAGATGGTGCCTCTCACTTCTGATACTTTTCAGTTCTCCCCTCTGACCTTGAACTGAAACCAAGACCTCCAGCCTCCTGTGTGTGTCTACCCTCAGTAGTCAGTTCTGAAATATAATATGAAAGCGACTTGTTTTCACTCATATTTCAACCCCTCCTCACATGTTTTTGCAGATGGTATTCATGATAAATGATAACTTTCTAATGATGTTTCTCAGAATAGTGATAGCCTACTCCTTGGAAAGCAGATGCAGCCCAAAACTGATCCTGTTTGAAATTCAATTCAAATCAGATCACTGAGCATTCTTGAGATCCTACTCATTGCCACATGTTATGCTGAGAAATTGTGGGTGTGCAGATTGTAAACAAGACCAAAGCATCCCTACCCTCAAGTTGCTGCTGTTCCAATGGGGAGAAAATAGAATGTGCACCAAGAGTTTTTAAAAATATATCCAGAATAAACACAAGCAATTTTGGTGGGTCAACTTCAGGAAAAGTTCCATGTAGGAGGTGGCACCAGAGGAGATAGAATTCCACTTTAAAGAAAAGTAGCAGACAGAGCATCAGGCCTGAAGTTAGAAGACTCATTTTCTTGAATTCAAATCCAGCCTCAGACACTCACTAGCTGTGTAACCCTGAGCAAATCAGTTAACCCCATTTGCCTCAGTTTCCTCATCTGTAAAATGAGCAGGAAGGGTAAACCACCCAGTATATTTGCTAAGGAAAAAAAACAAATGGGATCATCAAGAGTCAGACATGATTGAAACAACTGAACAAGGGATTCAAAGAGATGAGTTGGGAGAAGATTCCAGCTTTGGGAATAGCCTGTGTAAAGTTGGAGAGGCAGGGCATGGAATTTTGTGTACAGGAACAAAGAAGAAGCCAGTCTGACTGTAATTCAGAGTATAAAGGGCTGGGCTAGTAATATGTGATCAGTCTAAAAAGGGAGGTGGGAAACAGATTGTGCAAGAATTTAAACAGAAGTTTGCAGTTTGTCCTAAAATCAATGGGGAGACAAAGAGGCGTCTTGAGCAGGGAAGTGATATGATAATATCTTTGCGTTCAGAATATAAATTTGGTAGCTGCATGGAAGATGGATTGGAGAGGGAAAGAAAACCAAGAGTGGAAGCCCCAGCAGTCAAATAGAAAGCTATTAAAATTGTTCTGATGAGAAGCCATAAATAAAATGATGAATGCATAAATTTTAAAGAAGATGAAAATATTACAGAGGTAGAATTGACAAGAATTAGAAATTTATTGGATATGAGTGAAGGAATGAAGGTAAAGGGCAACTGAGGATGATTGAAGCTGTGAACTTGGATGGCAGGAAAGATGATGGTGTCCTTGACAGAAACAGGAAAACCAGGAAGGGGAGCGTGTGTCTATGGATCTGTTTTGTACATGAGGACTTTGAAATATCTGTGGAATATTCAGGTGAATGTCTCCAGCAGGAAGTTGGTTATAAACACTTGCAGTTTAGGACAGTGATAAGGGCTGGATATGCAAATCTATTCATTACTTTCAGGGAAGGATAATTGAATCTATGAGAAAGATTACTAAAAACAAACAAATACTGCCATTTTTGGAGACCTTGAGAACTCATGGCTCCTTCCATACCAAGCAAGATATGATAACCCCACCCCCAGTAGAAAGTTATTTGAGTCTGAAAGTTTCACAAGGCTTCAATTCAAGATGATTTTTATGTAGTTTATTCTTTTAAAAAAATAGTAGTAGACCATAAAATTCCTATCTGATTCTCTTTTTGACAATCCTTAAAAGCAAAGTAAATCTTTATAATTCAATGTAATTAGGATTAGATAAGTCTGGTTTAAGGAAACACCAGAAATATAGAACACTTTTAAATAAATTCAGTTGTATTACTTTAAACTATCTACAGTAATCTTGCTGATAGAGAAAGAATCTGGGAAATACGTCTTGGGTAATCCTGTTAAGTGCTTTAATAACTAGCTAATCATGAATAATTAGTGCCTTCATTGTTTTTCTAAGCCAAGAGTCTCTTTATAAAATGACTTTAGAAGGGATTAAAAACTATTAATAGATTCTTATACTACCAGTTTCCTCAACTGTAAAATTGGACAAGATGATTTCAGTGGTTCCTACTAAACCATAACTTTATCTCTAAATGAAGATCTTGACTGTGCCAAATCGGGGAAGCTAGCTGTGGGCCCTGATCAATCATTGTGCATCTTTCAGCCTTCCTTTCTTCATCTGTAAAATGCGGTTAATAATAGCACCTACTTCATAGAGTAGGTTTTTCTCAACACCAGATAACCTGAGAAAGCTGCTGGCTAGAATCCACCAATGGCCTACCTCTAGACACCCATCAGAAAGAACAACATCCTCTCTAAAGATCTCCAGTTAGTAGAGGAGGTCTCTCCATTCAGCATAATGTATTCTTCCTTTAATATCAGCACCTTTGGGGTGGTGTTGCTCTAGGAACACTCTGGAAAAAATTTTTTTTGAAGCAAGGAGTGAAAGGTACCTTCTGTCCTTTTTCCCACTGGACTCCATATATGCCTCTCCTATATAATACTTCTTCATGAACTTGTCTTTCCTCCTTGCCTGTAAATTCATTTGTTATCATTGAATAGAATATCACAAACTGTATATATTTAGAACTAGGAAGATTTTAGAGATTATCTAGCCCAATCTCTTTTTATAGATATGTAAACTGGGACTAAAAAGGGAGAAGGTACTTGGTCAGGGACACCTAGGTAGTTAGGGTCAGAGTGCAAATTTGAACTTGTGTTCTCTGACTCCAACATGCTAAACATATGTATATATATATACATATATATATCTTTAATGGAATTTATTTTTTTTTAATTTGTAATATTATACTATTCATGTTATACTGAAGAAACAACTCAGAGGTCATTGATAGAAAGGTCTGCTATACACAAAATATTCATAGCAGTTTGAATTAATAATTATTTTATGAAATGGGGCAGGCGTGCCCAGTTCTTTAGGTACTTGCCAAGAAAGACCATGTTTGGCAGTGAAAAATGGGGTGGCAATCACACTTTAATACCCACAAATGGTCTGAGGGCAAACAGCACAGAAAATAGAGACAAGTAGTGAAAAGTGGGGATATAGAGGCAGATCGTGATTATAGGCACAAAAAATGGGGTCACAAAGGCAAGTAGAATGGGGAAAAGGATGTGAAACGGGAGAGGCAAAGAGTTTCACCCAAGTAACCATGGATTAGAGTTAGAAACATTGCAGCATTGACCCCATGGAGATGGAAGATTGCTTAGGATGCCTTAGTTTGAGGTCTCATTTTTATATTACTTTGAGAGGGGGAACAGATCACCCTATCTGTACTACCTTGGAGTTCATTTCTTAATACATCCCAATCATCTCAAAGTTTTCCATAAAACAGCGAAGTGAACATATCCATGTCATGCCAAAGCTATCAGCACCTTTGGATGTTCTGCTGGTGTGGAACTGAACTCTGGAATTTGTCTGGGAATTACATATCATAGGAACAAAATCCTTGACAGCATCATCTAGATGGATTCCCCTGATTTAGCGTATATTACCAGGAAGTGAATTTTGATTAACATATGATATAACATGTAAATTATGTTCCTTTGATCTCTAGGGTAGTTTGTACATGATTTCTCCTTTGAAATCCTATTTCCTGCTATTACTCCTTTATACTGGCTATTTATAAATTTACCATATGGACTAGAATGGAGAGGGGGTCAAGGAACCAGAACAAGATACAACTTCAGCACATATTACAATTTTTGTTATAGAAAAATACTAGAAATAAAATAAATGCCCATCACTTGGGAAATAGTTCAATAAATTACTGCATATGAATGATATGGAAACTATCATGTCATGTGGAGTGGTCCAAAAAAGGAGAAATTCAGAGAAACCTAGGAAGAATTTCATGAACCAAAGCAAAATAAAGAGAGCAGGACCAAGAGAAGGAAATGTAATGATTAAATAATGTAAATGAATGCTTGACAGGAAGCTGGACTCAATCTTACTCAAATCAACAATTCCCTCCCACCTGAAAAAAGAGGATTAAATACATTTCTCTCTTCTTAGCATCTTAGCATTTAGACTGTCAGACTTAGTTGTTTCCCTGCTTTCTTTGTTATGAGGGAACTTCCGGTTAGGTTAGGCATATCAAGAAATGGTTGGTTTTAAAAATAATAATAATGGCAATAGGCACCAATTTTTAAAGTTTTTGAGTGTTAAATTAGCCAAGTTTTCTCAATGATTCAATTCCGATTTTAAATGAATTATAAAGTGATACCTAAAGAAATCATAGACTGTGAAGAAAGTTTTCATCATATTTTCACCTTCAAAGAATCATTACCAACAGGCAAATTACACCACTCTTCTCTTAATACCCCCCTTCAAATCCCACAAGATTCGTAGAGCATTTTGTGTTCAGAGAAGGCTACGCAAAAGATTTTCAAAGAAATATTTATCATCTCTCTGTACCAGGAAAGGGATGAGGACCAGGCTATTACAAGGTGAGTTTGTGAGAGATAATCGCCCTCCCCAGTGCTTGTTCTTATTGTTTAGTTGTTTTCCAGTCCTGTCTGACTCTTCGTGACCCCATTTGGAGTTTTCTTGGCAAAGATACTGAAGTAGCTTGCTGTTGCTTTCTCCAGCTCATTTTAGATATGAGGAACTGAGGCAAACAGGGTTAAGTGACTTGTCTAGGATCACACAGCTATTAGTGTCTGAAGTCAGATTTGAACACATGAAGATGAATCTTCCTGACTCCAAGCCCAGTGCTCTATCCACTGTGCCACCTGGCTGCCTCCTCAACCAATGTAATACACCTAGTAGGTATCAGGGGCATGATTAATCCAGACCTCTCCTGAGTTCACATTAGATGACATATCACTATTTCTAAAGATTTTCTGGATCACAATTCTAAGCGGATTCAACAATATTTCTCAAATAGAAGTAGCCTACTACAGTTATTCTTATGCTACAGGAAATAAATTTTGTTTGGAGTGGATTTTCTATTTCCCATTTACATTTCTCAAAAGTACATGACAATCACTTATTCTAGGATTGTTCTCTATTAGAAAGATGAACCAGTTCAGAAATTAAACAAAATCAAAACTGACTGAAATTACTTCTGAAATTAATTTGCAACTTCATAATTACTTTGGAAAAATTCAGGTTTTTGGCTTCTGATAACAGTGAACCTTTGAGTTTGTGAAAGATGAGGCTTTTCTTGGACAACTCCTTGAATGTTAGGGGTGATTACACCATCTCCCGTTGGAGAAACAGCAATGATAAATGACCAAGATATGAAGATAAATCAACTGTTCAATGTTTAAACATCTTCTTTGCCTCCCCAGTATGGACAGTACACTTTTCTTTCTCTTTCCATAAATTATCATCTTTCACATACCAAAACTAAAGGTTTATAACATAAGTTAATTACATATTGGTTATAGTTTAATTGGATGGGTATCATTCTTAGGACAAGTTAATTAAGCTTTCTTTTTTATTAACCACTATTTTGGTTCTTCTTAGGACATCTCAAAAAGATAATTAAGTATTCTCTAAGGCACTTTTATACTCCTTGTTTCTATCAGTTACTAACAACAATCAGTAGAAAATAAATCACTTTTTTCAGGTTGCCTAAATTTTTTAACATCTTTTGTTATTGGAGAGTAAAAGGAAATCGATTACTATAGTAATAATGCTTTTTAGATGCAATGGTGCCCAATGTGAAGACAGTCATAGTTATGTCATTTGTTTCCTTTTATGATATTTGAATCTGCCTGTCAAAGGGGCTCTGTACCTGAAATTAAGATAATTTCCTGACATTCACTTCTCTGAATTCATACTTTCAAGTACAGTGCTACCTTCTTTGTTGGTCATGTATTTCAGTCAATTTAACACTAATCAGTTCAGCTAAAGCCTCAGGCAGCTAGAAGAATATGGATGTCATAGAAAAAATAAGGTTATTCAGATGTTTTCTTGAAAGTCAGGCAAGCTTACCTTTTATAGGGAAAATAGAGATGTAATTTTAAGAACCAACAGATGTAGCTGAACTGTCTTTGTTAAACAAATTAATAGATCTCATTTCCCAGATTTCCAAACTGTCTCAATCTGGAGGATGCTAATATTATAGAGCAAGTCCTACTCATTGTTGGAATCATAGAATTTCGACTCTCCTTGACTCATGCAGTGTCTTAGATAGAATCTGAAAATCCACTTTGTATGAAGCACTATGGATACAGTAGCATTCAAAAAATTATAAAAACATATTACTGACTCCATTCTGTGATTTAACTATTGCTTTTAGAACAAATGTCATCTTCCTAAATTTCTAGCTATTCATTTTCCCTAAAAACATCAAATTTTCATAATTCCTTCTTCATAATTGTTGTCTAACCTGAAAAATCCTCCAGGACATTCTTATCTAAATTCTACTAGGCCAGGAAAAGTCTCACTTTCTCTATCAATTCATAATCATTTATCTCTCTATGTCACTGGTGATCCATAAACAAAAATGAGACAGTTCCTAAATTCAAGGTTTTGTTATAGTTCAGCAGTTTTTCAATCCGGTCCAACTCTTCAAGGCCCCATTTGAGATTTTCTTGGCAAGTATACCAGGATAGTTTGCCATTTCCTTCTTCCGCTCATCTTATAGATGAGGGAAAATGAGACAAACAGAGTTAAGCTGCCCAGGGTCACACAGCTAGTTAGAGTCTAAGGCCGAATTTGAACTTGGGAAGATGAGTCATCTTGACTTCAGGCGCAGCACTGGATCACCACTCCACCACCTAGCTCTCCCAACCTCAAGGAGTTTATATCAAAAATGAGTTAAAAATAAAGAAAGAATACATTCACAATAGGTACAAAATTATTTCACAAACACTAGCTGGGAGAATGAAGAAAGGACTTTTTGAGGAAGCAATATCTGAGCTGTATTCCAAGAAATAATAAGTAGGGAGGAAGAATATTTGAGGCATGAAAGACAATCTGTGCAAAAATGGAAGGGGGGGCAAGTAGGTCAGTTTCACCTGCAAGGGGAATAATGTGTAATATCTTGGAAAGTTAGGTAAAGACCAAGTTGTTAAGCCCTTTCAAAACCAAATGGAAAAGTATGTTTTTATCCTAAAGGCAAAAATCAGTCATAGGAGCTTCTCAGGCAGAGAGGTGACATGGTTAGTCTGCTGCTCCAAGAATATCAATTTAGCAGCTGTGCAGAATATGGGTTGAAAAGTAGATGAATGAAGAGGCTGGGAAACTAATTGGGAAAAATCACAATAGCCCAGGCCAGAGATGATGGGAGGCTGAACAAACCTCAATGATTGTGATGTGAGTAGAGAAAAGGCAGCACTGGTAAGACTTGACAATTGATTGCATCCCAGGGAATTATTGAGAGAGAAAGAATTAGTGAGGTTGACTTTGAACATGTGAATCTGAGTGACTTGGAAGGGGAGAGGTGCTTTCCAAAGAAATAAAGTCTCTCCATAAGACTTTATCCACCACAAGCAATCCATATTTATTTGTCCTTACTTTGATCAAATTTCACTTGGTCTTATATACTGTAACACTTAACTCTAATAACTTTGTATATTTTTCTAGATGGCATGAATACATGTCTTGTCCCCCATGGAAAATATGAACATACTAAGAGCAGGCTATGTTAAACTTGCATCCTCCCTGAAGACCTACCAAGCACAAAGATTAAAAAGAGTAGACAATTTAACAACACAAGGAAAAAAACTAGTTTTAAACATACATAATTTAGTAATTAAAATATTAATGAGAACTCATTTCTATTATCACCAAAACACTTGAGATACTGATCGTCCTTTACATATACAAGAATTACTCATAAAACTTTGGATTCCCCTAACCCTCTTATTCAAAAGAGTAAAAATTATTGTAACTCTTCTTCCCCTCCCTCCCCTGAACTTTTTACATACACAGGGAATAAATGGCATATCATCATGTGGGTATCCTTAATTAAAAGGAAGCAACCATGAAGTGATCACAGGATTGAGAGCTATAAATGACCAAGAAATTCATTCAGGATGATCTTACTTTGCGTATGAGGAGACTAAAGTCAGTTCTGAAGATCACAAATGGAGCAAAACTGGAAGTTAAATTCACATTTAGTGACTTCAGATCTAGGGTCATTTCTACTCCACTGAAATGAATTGTTTTCAAGCAGCTCTGAATTGCACATTCATTTGAGGTACCGTAGCTACTGGGAACCAGAGAGTACATGAAGTCCCCTTTCCAGGTAGAAAGAAAATCATTAACCAATGAGTCAAAGAAACTAGTGATACAAATGCACTGGAAAAGGGGAAAGCTTTTGTATAGGGTAAGAACCATTCATCTCTTAAGAGTCTTTTCATTGTGCCTACATACACTAAATACTAGCTTGATTAAAGATAAAGTAAACTATCCAAGTATGTTAATGCATTAAAAAAAATCCACAACTTTCCAAACCAGGAATGTTGATTCATGATACAAAGGTCATGTATGAGATGTCAGCATAAGAATTCTCGGACCATCTCTCTTTACTAAACAATGAAATCATTGAATATGACATTTGATTCTTGACAAATGTAAAAGATGAAGAACCCTTCCCCCAAATGTTACTCATATAGAAGCTTTAACAGAAACCAACAATTTTTAGAGTTTTAACCAAAATTCTTAACAACTTACATTGCTTTAAAAAAGAATCCATTTAACAACCATAAGATGACGGTGTCATGGGTAGATTAAAATTTATAGGAAGATTATTTGGAGGTTTCAATGCGGTACAAAGTGTCAACCACTTTACATTTTAAAAAAATCTTGACCTGAGGGCTTATTGAAAAACATTTAGACTAAAGGATGTTATAACATGTCTGCATCTCAAATATCGTATTCAATTCTGGCACTTATTAACTGTGTGGCCTTGACCAAGTCACTTCTCCTAGATTGACCTTAGTTTCCCTGACTAAAAAATGTGGATAATAATAGCATGTACCTTCCAGGTCCATTGTGAATAACAAATGATGTAATATCATACTCTTGTGCACCAGGTATCTCATGCATGCTTTTCAGTTCTCTTTTCTGTATTATTTTCTTCCACAAGACCATAAGCTCCTTGAGAACAGAAACCGTTTTCCCTTTTTCTTATTTTATATACTCAGCACCAGGCACAATGCCTGGCACATAGTTGTCACTTAATAAATGTTTATTGAATTGAATTGGGTTGACCATAGTTCAGTCTTTGAGTACTAGACAGTCAAGCTTTGCATATTAGAGCAGAATGCACTGCAATTGCACTGGGAAGTGTAATTGGCTTATTTTTGGTGATTATAAGTTGTATTGAACACTAATACTAGAAATCATTTTCTAACCATCTGGAGTTTTTCAAAGGCATGGAGATAGTGGGTGATAACATGGTCCATTAATTCATGTTTCATTTTCTAATAAAGAAATATTCTATCAGGGTAACCTACTCAATAATACTCAGTTATTTATAGGTAGCTCTCATTGAAGTCATTAGAAACCATGAGAAAGATCAAAAACATACTTGAATGCATTTATGTTACTTTAGATTATCAATAACTGTCTTTGAAATTCTTCATTTGTCTAAATAGTAGATAGTATACACACACATACATTTATCATATACGCACATACTGACATGCATGTTAAATGGTATTTTGCATAGAAATTTCATATGTATGTAAAAATATACAAGTATATGCATTTTTTTTAGCTAAGCCAAAGAAATGATTTAAGGACTCTCAGTCTCTGTTTTTGAATCTCTCTCTATCTCTGTTTCTCTCTATGTATGTATATATGTATGTATGCATATATATGTAAATATATGTGCGCATATTAATCTGAATCTATTTCATTAGTATAGGAAACTCTTTGTGAGAAAACTCTACCAGTGAAGATGAGTACTTGTTCTGCAACTCATAGTCTTAGAGCATTGCCTAGGCCATTTTGGTGATAAATGACTTGCCCAGGATCACTCTGGAGGTGTGTCAGAGGTAGGATCTGAACCCAGATGATTATTGACTCTGAGACTGGCTTTCTACCATCTATGCCATATTACCTTTCTAGCAGCCTTCATAATTAATTTATTTAATCACTTAATAAATACTTTTGAATAGCGACCATACCTCAACTATAAAATGATCCTTAGACAAGAAATACTTTGCCCCTAGCTGCCAAGCTTTATGAGACATCCATGTTCTGGTCAAGAGGAGACATTCATGAAAGATATAAATGGAAGGACAAAACAAATATTGTCTGTGAAGACAGCACAGTTTCTGGCACATAGTAGGGGCTTACATGTTTATTAACTGACTAACTCCACTGCTGGAGTCTTTCCTCTCATGTATGTTCAGGAGCTTGGATTTAAAAGTTAGGTTTTTGAATGAAGACTAATTTATTTTGTTATTGGTTAAATATAGGTTCTGGTTTCTCTGGTCTTAGAATTTATTGATTTTTGTATGTTTTCTACATAAAATGTCCAGTTACATAACAAAATACGCATTGCAGTAAACTTTATAAAAGTAAAAACAAAAGAAGCACAACCTTGGAATAAATGCAGATGCTACAGTCTGGAGAAATGACTGAACAAAGTATAGTGTACAAATGTAATGGAATATTATTGTACAACATGAAACAGCAAATATTCAAACACTCATTTGAACTGACAAGAAGCAAGGACAACAGAACTAAGAGAAAAAATATACAATTATAATATTGTAAATGAGGAAAAACTAAAAGGTTGTGAGACTCAGAATAACAACAATGACCAATCTTGGTTTATACAAGAAAGGAAACATTTCTCTCTTCTTGATGGAAAGGTCAAAGTCTACAGTTGTGGAAAGTTGCATATATTATCAAGCAATTGCGGGGTCAGTAGAATTTTTTTTTTCAAAATGGAGGGTTCAGTGGTATATTGGGAAATGCCTTTGACTTCTTTTTAAAGCTGCAGGTAAATTTTATTGTTTGAGGAAAAAGAAATAACTGGAGAATCCTTCAATACATATATCAGGAAGTGCTAATTTATTCATTTTTATAACTAAAACTAGAAGTTACTTTCAGATATAAATGAAAGGTGGAGACAAGAAGATAGAATATAAGCAAGGACTCACCCAACATCTCCCCAGTTCCCATCCAAACAACTTTAAGATAATGCCTCAAAAAAATTATGGAGTGACGAAAATAACAAAGGTTCAGGTGAAATGATATTCCAGCTCTAAACAAATTATCTGGTCAGCAGGAATGGTTGATCTCACTGGGGTCAGAGGGGAATGCACTCCAAAGCATATCATGTCAGGCACTAGCAAGGCTTTTAGTCCTAGTGCAAGCCAACAGCAAGACGTGGGGGCAACTAAATCAACAACAGCAGTGACTTCGAGAACTCTCAGCCCACAGAACACAAGAGGATAGGCCAATTCATCATAAGTAGATTGTAAGGGATCATTTGCTGGCTCTGGGTATAGGACTCTTTGACATCACCCACACCTCATTTTGGGTTGTAGGCCCAGGGCAAGGAAGAGTACTGGCGTACCAGAATTCCCATCTACAAGGGAGTAGGGACACTAGCTGCAATTCCCAGACAGCTTGTGGTTGCTCACAAACTAAAGAACAGGCCAAGAGAGCAGAGAGCACATCTCTTCTCAGATCATATCACCTCAGAAGAACTGAAAACTTACAGACTCCCAGAATTAGTTCTGAAAACAAACAAACAAAAAAAACTGTGAAGATTTGGACAGTGTCATATCCACCCTGGGAGCAGAGTCTAATTTAACATAAAGTTAAAAGTCAAGAAATAGTCTTTAAAATGAGTCAGCAGCAACAAAAGAACCTGACCATAGAAAGTTATTGTTCTGAGAGGAAAGATCAAAACACAGAATCAGAAGAGGATAGCAATGTCAAAATGGATACATACAAAGCCTCAAAGGAAAATATGCATTCATCTCAGGACCTCATGGAAAAGAACTCATGGAAGAGCTCAAAAAGGATTTTAAAGATTAAGCAAGACAGGTAGAGGAAAACTGGGGAAAGAAATAACAATGACACAAGAAGAAAATAATACTTAAAAAACAGAGTAGGCCAAATAGGCCAAAAGAAGCACAAGACTCTTCTAAAGGGAAGAATTTTTTAAAAAGCAGAATTGACTGAATGTAAAAAGATATATAAAAATTTTCTGAAGAAAACAATGCCTTAAAAAGTAGAATTGATCAAATGAAAAAAGAGGTACAAAAGCTCACTGAAGAAAGTAATTCCTTAAAAATAGGAATTGGGCAAATGTAATCTAATGACTCCACAAGACATTAAGAAACAATTTTTAAAAAATTGAAACAAGAAAAAAATAGAAGAAAATGTGAAATATCTCACTGGCAAAACAACTGACCTAGAAGATAGATTTGTGAGAGGTAATTTAAGAATTATTGGACTCTCTGGAATCCACAATTTAAAAAAAAAGAGCATAGACAGAATGTTTCAAGAAATTATCAAAGAAAATTTTCCTGATATCATAGAACCCGAGGGCAAAATAGTCACTGAAAAAATCTTTTGTTCACTTCCTGAAAGAGATCCCAAAACAAAATCTCCAAAGAATATTACAACTAAATTCCAGAGCTCCTTAATCAAGAAGAAAATATTGCAGAAACATGTAATATATTGTGGAGCCACAGTCACGATTACACAAGATTTTGCAGTTTCTATCTTAGATTATGATATTCTGGGGTCAAAGGAAATAGGATTACAACCAAGAATCGCCTACTAAGTGAAACTAAATATAATCCTTTAGGGGAAAAGTAGATTTTTAATGAAATAGAGGACTTTTAAACATTCTTGAAGAAAAAATAAAGCTGGATAAAATATTTGATTTTCAAATACAAGACTCAAGAGACGTATAAGAAGGTGAGCAGGAAAGAGAATTTGGAAGTGATTCAATAAGGTTAAAAGTTGATATTCCTACATGGGAATTTGATAATATACTTATAAGAGCCTACCAATTTGAACAATTTGAAGGAGTATACATAGAAAGAGAGTACATGTGTGTGTTGACTGTGATGGGATGACATAAAAAAACTGAGGGGTGAGAAAGAGGAATGCACTGAAAGAATGGGGAAGGGGAAGGGATAATGGGGTAAAGTATCTCACATAAAAGAGATATAAAAGAGGTTTTCCAATGGAGAAGTATATGAAGGGGTGTCAGGCAGCTTGAACCTTATTCTGATTGGAATTGCCTGAAAAAGGAAATAACAAATTCACTCAGTTGGGTCTAGAAATCTATCATACCCTACATGAAAGTTAGAAGGGAAGGGAATAAGAGAAGCAAGGTGGGGGAGGGTGGTGAATACAAGGGAGGGTGGATTGGGAGAGGCAGTGGACAGAAGCACAATACTTTTGAGGAAAGACAGGGTAAAAGGAGAGAGAGAAAGAGAGAAGGATAAACAGGGGTACACTTTTTTAAATTTTATTTTTCTTAGGGTTTTATTTTCTCATGACATAATATGGAAATATGTTTTGCATGACTGCACATGTATAACCTTTATCAAATTGCTTCCCTTCTCAATGATGGGTGAGGGGAAGGAGGGTGGGAGAGAATTTGGAACTCAAAATTGTTAAAAAAAAACAACAACAAAGATCAAAATCATTTTTACATCTAATTTGGAAACATAAAATATCAAAATTAAAAGAAAAATACTGCAGACACTAAAGAAATTAGAAATTGGTTCCAATCCTCTATCACTTATAGTACTAGTTGTTGCTGTTACTATTATGGCAGTGATTGTTGATGTGTCACAGATAATTATTCTCCATCAACACTATCTGATCAGTGCTATCTGCCCAAGTTTTGCCCTAATAGATGCCAGAAATAATTAGGGGAGTTTAAAAAACATTTAAGTAAGCATGACTGAGGGGAAAAAATCTCAGAGATACAGCTGGGATTCAGGCAGCTGCCAAAAGGCAAAGTCTCAGTGGCCCCTATGAGGTAATAAGCCTAAAATTGTCTATTTGCTTTCTTTAAGAAAATGTTTCCATTGATACACAGAATAGCAGTGTGCATCAAGTAGGGAGGTTCTTTTTTTAAATCAGGATAAATATTCTTCCCTTTCCACAAGCAAAATTATTAAAATATTTTAAAATTTCTAAAATAAAAGCCCCTTTCTAATTGAGTAATGAACCACAGTTTGCGGTCAGTTTTCATCCTCAAATCCCAAATAATGTGATTCCAAAATTCTGGTAACCAGTGATGGCCATAGCAGTAGCAGCAGCAATGTAATTAATAACAGTATAAAAATAACTCTTTTAAATCTAACTAATGACAAGTTAAATATAATGTAATATTTATTCATATACTATTCAGTCTTTTATTTTTTTTCTTTTTGGACAAATCCATAACATACAACAAGCTTTTTATCTTACTTAATGTTAATGATGATAAAGAACTTGAAGAGAAGCCTAATTCTCTTGATTCACATGCAGTTAATTAATGCAAGATATACATGATAAGAAGAAACCTCCAAAATAGTTGGCACTGATGAGATTTCCCAAAATCTGAAAAAAACCACTACCACTCAATTACTAGAGGAGGAAAGGGACCACCTGTTGCTCTATAAATCTCCCAAATAAAACTGGACTTTTCATAGTTTTGTAAATAAAGTTGTATCACAACATTAAATGACTTCTCAACATCAGTATGTGAACAAATATACACTAATTGGAGTGCAACAGCTTTAAATTGCAAATTCAATGTTTTGTTTAAAATAAAAAGCAACAACCAAAGAAACACATTCTTCTTAACCCTCAGTACGAAAGTTTTCATGTCTGTCCTGACAAAAGTACAACAGCCTTTCTCTGGTTTGAAAAAAAAGTTGGGGGCAGAGCCAAGATGGCGGAATAGAAAGATGCACATACACATAGCTCTGAACCCACAACCCATAGAACATCTGTAAATAGCAACTTACTGCGAATTCTGCAACACCAGAGGCCACAGAACACTGGAGCGAAGGAGATTTCTGTTCCAGAGGGACCTGCAAACCTCTTGGAAAAAGGTCCTTTGCGCCGCGGACTGGGCACCGGAGACTGGGAGCCAAGTACAGCCCTGCCGCAGCAGCGGCACCGAGAGGAACAGATCCGAGCAGGCTTCAGGGATGGGATCTCCAGCGGCCACGCGGGTCCCTTCACCCACAGGTGACGGGGGTCAGTGAAAGGCTCTCTTTGGCAGGTCGAGAGGGGAGTGGGGTGCCCCCATAACTCAGGCCCCCTCGGGAGGCAGCAACGGAGGTGGAAGCAGACCGGGGCTCCCCAAGCAGGCAGGAGCCTGGATCCATTGTTGAAGGTCTCTGCATAAACCCCCTGAGGGAACTGAGCCTGTGAGGCGGCCCTGCCCCCACCTGAGCACCTGAACTTAATCTCACATTGAATAGCAGCCCTGCCCCCGCCCAAAGCCCTGAGGCTGGGAAGCAGCATTTGAATCTCAGACCCCAAGTGCTGGCTGGGAGGATCGGGAGATGAGGTGGGGGTGGAGAGGACACTCAGAAGTGAAGTCACTGGCTGGGAAAATGCCCAGAAAAGGGAAAAGAAATAAGGCTATAGAAGGCTACTTTCTTGGTGAACAGGCATTTCCTCCCTTCCTTTCTGATGAGGAAGAACAATGCTTACCATCAGGCAAAGACACAGAAGTCAAGGCTTCTACATCCCAGCCCACTCAATGGGCTCAGGCCATGGAAGAGCTCAAAAAGGATTTTGAAAATCAAGTTAGAGAGGTGGAGGAAAAGCTGGGAAGAGAACTGAGAGACATGCAGTCAAAGCATGAACAGCAGGTCAGCACCCTGCTAAAGGAGACCCAAAAAATGCTGAAGAAAATAACACCTTGAAAACTAGCCTAACTCAATTGGCAAAAGAGGTTCAAAAAGCCAATGAGGAGAAGAATGCTTTCAAAAGCAGAATTAGCCAAATGGAAAAGGAGATTCAAAAGCTCACTGAAGAAAATAGTTCTTTCCAAATTAGAATGGAACAGATGGAGGCTAAAGACTTTATGAGAAACCAAGAAATCACCAAACAAAACCAAAAGAATGAAAAAATGGAAGATAATGTGAAATATCTCATTGGAAAAACAACTGACCTGGAAAATAGATCCAGGAGACACAATTTAAAAATTATGGGCCTACCTGAAAGCCATGATCAAAAAAAGAGCCTAGACATCATCTTTCATGAAATTGTCAAGGAAAACTGCCCTGAGATTCTAGAACCAGAGGGCAAAATAAATATTCAAGGAATCCACAGAACACCGCCTGAAAGAGATCCAAAAAGAGAAACTCCTAGGAACACTGTGGCCAAATTCCAGAGTTCCCAGGTCAAGGAGAGAATATTGCAAGCAGCTAGAAAGAAACAATTCAAGTATTGTGGAAATGCAATCAGGATAACACAAGATCTAGCAGCTTCTACATTAAGGGATCAAGCGCATGGAATAGGATATTCCAGAAGTCAAAGGAACTAGGACTAAAACCAAGAATCACCTACCCAGCAAAACTGAGTGTAATACTTCAGGGGAAAAATTGGTCTTTCAGTGAAATAGAGGACTTTAAAGCATTCTTGATGAAAAGACCAGAACTGAAAAGAAAATTTGACTTTCAAACACAAGAATGAAAAGAAGCATGAAAAGGTGAACAGCAAAGAGAAGTCATAAAGGACTTACTAAAGTTGAACTGTTTACATTCCTACATGGAAAGACAATATTTGTAACTCTTGAAACTTTTCAGTATCTGGGTACTGGGTGGGATTACACACACACACATGCACACATGCACACAACCATAGAGACAGAGTGCACAGAGTGAATTGAAGAGGATGGGATCATATCTTAAAAAAATGAAATCAAGCAGTGAGAGAGAAATATATTGGGAGGAGAAAGAGAGAAATGGAATGGGGCAAATTATCTCTCATAAAAGAGGCAAGCAAAAGACTTATTAGTGGAGGGATAAAGAGAGGAGGTGAGAGAAAAACATGAAGCTTACTCTCATCACATTCCACTAAAGGAAGGAATAAAATGCACACTCATTTTGGCATGAAAACCTATCTTACAATACAGGAAAGTGGGGGATAAGGGGATAAGCAGGGTAGGGGGGATGATGGAAGGGAGGGCATGGGGAGGAGGGAGCAATTTGAGGTCAGTACTCATGGGGAGGAACAGGATCAAAGAGAGAACAGAAGTAATGGGGGACAGGATAGGATGGAGGGAAATATAGCTAGTCTTATACAACACAACTATTATGGAAGTCATTTGCAAAACTACACAGATTTGGCCTATATTGAATTGCTTGCCCTCCAAAGAGAAGGGGTGGGGAGGGAGGGAAGTAAAGAAGTTGGAACTCAAAGTGTTAGGAACAACTGTCGAGTAATGTTCTTGCCAGTAGGAAATAAGAAATACAGGTAAAGGGGTATAGAAAGTTATCTGGCCCTACAGGACAAAAGAGAAGATGGAGACAAGGGCAGAGAGGGATGATAGAAGAGAGAGCAGATTGGTCATAGGGGTAATTAGAATACTTGGTGTTTGGGGGGGGAGGGGACAAAAAGGGAGAAAACCAGTAACCCAAAATTTTGTTAAAATGAATGTTAAAAGTTAAATAAATTAATTAATTTTAAAAAAAAGAAAAAAAAGTCCCATGATATCAGATAAATGTAATAGATTTCTTAGATTTACATAGTTTTTTTCACTTCAAGAACTCAGATATGGGTTATGCACTGTGTAGTATCTTTTTCCTCTTAAGTATGACGTTGTTTCTGATTTCACTATTTTTTCTGTGACAAAATTATTCATACTCTCCTTCCATGTTTGTATCCTTGGATTTATTAAGTGATCTTTCCCTCAAGGATCATATCAAATAATTTTCCAGAAATTCTAATGATTCTACTTTTCCAGTATCTTTTACACCTGTCCA
Organism: Notamacropus eugenii; assembly: GCF_028372415.1. Lineage (NCBI taxonomy): Eukaryota > Metazoa > Chordata > Mammalia > Diprotodontia > Macropodidae > Notamacropus > Notamacropus eugenii. The sequence goes on along the minus strand of NC_092875.1, from coordinate 281,664,486 downwards.
AGCACAAGGCACATACTATCCGGTCTCAGTGATTGCTCTGAAGTTGAATTCAGTTTCTTGGTTTGGGATTTCTAGTATACCTTTATTTCCCATACTGGGTACATTTTTTGCATGTGTGTAAAGAACTGAGACTATGCATTTAACAATCAATAAAAGCCAGCATGGGTTTGCTAGCAACAAGTCTTGTTAGATGAGCTTCATTTCCTTTATCGACGAGCTAGCTGCCTGGTAGATCAGGGGAAATCTTTGGACTCATTCTGTATAGATTTCAAATAAACTCTTGCTATACTTTTAAAGATAAAAATGGAGAGATACGGAAAGAATTATAGCACAGTTATGTGGATATATAGTTTATTGGACCAAAAAAACCTAAGGAGGTTGATTGATGGGTCAATAACAATCTGGAGGGAAGTCTCTAGTGGCATAACCAAAGGCTCTGCCCTTCCTCCTAGACTAACATCTTTATTTATGACTTGATGAAGATATGTGTGTATGTGTGTGTGTATATGTATGTATATATGTGTGTGTATATAAGTATACATATATATGTGTGTGTAGACATATAGATATATACATACATATATCACTATGCATAAATATATATATATATACATATATAAATGTTTCTCAAATTTGCTGATGATGAGAAGCTAAAGAGGGCTAATATGTTAAAAACAGAATCAATACCCAGAAAGAGTTCAGCAGGCTGGAACAGTTGGTCAAATCTAACAAGATCAAATATATTAATGACAAATATAAAATATAGAATCCTATGAATTGACAAAAAAACCCAAACTACAGAGGTATGGAATGGAAAATGTTACAGGATAGCAATTTATGAGACAAAAAAGATTTGGAGCTGTTAATGGTAAGCAAACTCTAAAAGGGAGTGTGATGTGTCTTTCAAAAGAAACTCTGCCTTAATATTACTGTAATTGCCCCAGTCAGGGAAATGACAGTCCTACCTTACCTAGACTTAGACTAAATCTGAAGCACTGTCTTCTGGGCATGATATTTTGTAATAATATTTACAAGTTTTTACAGAGAAGGGTAATGAGAATAGTCAGGAAGACTCAAAATCATGTCATATAAGGATATTTTTTTCCTGGAGGGGACACTTAAGACAATATTTACCTTCAATTATTTAAATATTTATTATAAAATGGGACTTATAAGCTCCTAGGCTTAGAGCTGGAAATGAATTTAGAGGCCATTGAGGCATGCTCCTACAGTTTATTGCAGAAAAGAACTGAAGCTGGGAGAGATTAAATAACCTACCCTAGGTCACAGTTAATACGTATTTGACAAAGGATTTGAACTGTCATCTTTCTGAGGTGAAACTCAGTATTCTATCCACTTTCCACTTAGGTACCTTATTCTATTTGTTCCAAATGAGTAGAACTAGGACCACAGAATCACAGAATAGGGAGGAACTCAAAAGCTGCCTAGTTCATTATACATTTGAAGGCAAGAGTTTCCTCTGCAACATATTTGATGAGTGGTGAGATAACCATTCTATTATTCTAATAGAGAGAAAGTAAACATATCAAACTCATGCTTTGTTTCCATTTTCTTCCAAAGGAACAGGAGAAGTAAAGGGGGGGGACACAAAAATATTATATATTAAGAAGTTATGTTCGTGTGAGGAAATCCAGAAATCAGAGGAGAAGAGAGAATGCAATAGAATATTTAGGTGAAGATAAAGAGGCAAAAACAGGAGCTATATTACCATAGGAGCATGCAACAGGTCACTTGGAAAGAAAGACAATAAAGATGAATAGCTAGGTAAATACCACAAGCATGCCTTGGAGATACTACTAAAAGAAAATGTCAAATATTTGAACAATCAGCAAAAATATGACTGAAAAGTAAAAATCAGAAATGTATGTTAGATGGGAGAAACCAGGAAGTTGCCTGAATGCTCCCCAGTTTCCCTCAGAAACAACATTAAATCAAGACTCTAAATGCATCTGGAGTGACAGAATATATAAAAACATGGGGTAAAACAATTTTCCAGCCTAAGAGAACTTAGAAAAACTTTAGTAAACATCTGTCTTGGTTAAAAGTGGAGGATAGTTCAGCACAGGTTGTGTCTGGAGAAGCCAGTGGGAGTGTTTTAGCTACAGCACAGATATGCAACTGAGGTCCCACAGTTTTGGCTCAGCAGAGCAGTGGTACAGCAGCCCATCTGTGAGGCCTTCATCCACAGCACAGCAGGTAAACTGTCCCCAACACAGAAAGGTAGTGACCAGGCCCCTTACTCCCAGTGCAAGAAGCTTGGAACAATGTCCCCTGGGCCCGAGGAGTAGAGAGAAACTTTTAAAAATGCGCAAAAAACAAAAAAAGAGCCCTGACCATAGAAAACTACTATGGTAACAGGGAATATATAAACACAAACTCAGAAGCCTCAAAGGGGAAAAAGTCTTCTTGGAAGAGGTCAAAAAGGATTTTAAAATTAAGTAAGAGAGATGGAAGAAAAATTGGGGAAAGAAATTAAATTTATGCAAGATAATTATGAAAAAAGAGTCAACAGCTTAGAAAAGGAAGCACAAAAATTGACTGAAGAAAACAACTCCTTGAAAAATATAATTGGCCAAATGGAGAAAAAAATCAACTGAAGAAAATAACTCCTTTAATAGTAGAATTGGGCAAATGGAAAAGACGTACAAAAGCTAAAAAAAGAAAATAATTCCTTAAAAATTAGGAGTAGGCAAGTGGAAGCTAACGACTCTATGAGACATCAAGGAATATTCAACCAAAATCAAAACAATGAAAAAATAGGAGAAAATGTAAAATACCTCATGGGAAAATCAACTGACATTGGAAATAGAATAAGGAAGCACAATTTAAGAATTATTGTACTACCTGAAAGCTATGATTAAAAAATAAGAGCTCAGACAGCATCTTTCAAGAAATTTTAAAGGAAATTTTCCTTGACATCCTAGAACCAGAGGGTAAAATACTCACCAAATCTATCACTCACGTCTTGAAAGAGATCCCCAAATGAAAAATCCAAGGAATATTGTAGCCAAATGACAGAACCATCAGGTCAAGGAAGAAATGCTGCAAGCATCCAGAAAGAAACAACTTAAATATCAAAGAGCCACAGTTAGGATTACACAGGACTTAGCAGCTTCTACATTAAATGATTAAAGGTCTTGGAAGATGGTATTCTGGAGGCAAATGAGCTTGTGTTACAACTAAGAATCAACTACTCAACAAAATTGAGCATAATCTTTTGGGGGGAAATGGCATTCAGTGAAAAAAGGGATGCTTAAAACTTTCCTGTTTAAAGGATTAGAGTTGAACAGAAAATTTTTATCTTCAAATACAAGACTCAAGAGAAGCATTAAAAGGTAAAGAGGAAAGAAAAAATCCATGACATTCAATAAGGTTAAACTATTTACAACGCTATATGGGAAGATGATACTTATACTCTTAAGAACTACTAGAGCAGTTAGAAGGAGTACACTTAGACAGAGGGTGTGGGTATAAGTTGACTTTGATGTGATGATTAAAAAAACCCAAGGGGTGACACAAAGGATTGTCCTGGAAAAAGGGAAAAGGGGGAGGAAGAATGGGGGCATGTTATATCGCATGAAGAAGAATGAAAGGTCTATTAGAGTAGAGAGAAAAAGGGATTAGGTGATAATTATTTGAGCATTACATTCATCAAATTTGGCTCAAGGAGGGAGAAATCTATCTTACTTTATAGGGAAGAAGGAGGAGAATGGCAAAAGAAATGGGAAGAAGGACTGATAGAAGACAGAGCAGATTGAGGGAGGCTGTGGTCAGAAGGAAAACACTGGTGAGAAGGGATAGGAAGAAAGGAGAGAAAAAAGTATAAAAATGGGGAAATACAATAGAGGAAAATAGTTAATCATAACTGTGAATGTGAATGGGATGAACCATATCATGAAACAAAAGCAAATAACAGAGTGGATTAAAAACCAGAATACTACAATATCTTGTTTACAAGTAATGCTTATGAAGCAGAGAGATGTACACAGAGTAAAAGTAAAAAAGTGTAGCAATATATATCATGCTTCAGTTGAAGTAAAAAACATAGAAACAGTGATAGAAATCCTAATCTCAGACAAAGAAAAAGCAAAATAGCCCTAATTAAAAGACACAAGGAAGGATACTACATCTAATTTAAAAGTACCATAGACAATGAATTAATATCAATACTAAATATACATGCATCAAGTGGTATAGCACCAAAATTTTTAGAGAAGTTGAGGGACAAGAAGAAATAGACAGCCACATTTAAACTTTGCACTCTCAGAACTAAATAAGTATAATCACAAAATAAACAAGAAAGAAGTTAAGGAGGTGAGTAGAACTTTTAAAAGTTAACTATCATAGAGCTCAGAAGAAAATTGAATGGGGATAGAAAGGAATGTGCCTTTTCCTCAGTGGTGCATGGCACCTACAAAATTTGACCGTATATTAAGAGCATAAAAACCTCAAGATAAAATGCAGAAAAGCAGAAATATTAAATGCATTCTTTTGAGATCAAGATGCAATAAAAATTACATGTAATAAAGGGTCATGGAAAGATAGAATAAAAATTACTTGGAAATTAAATAATCTAATCTTGAAGAATGAGTGGATTAAGCAACAAATCACAGAAACATCAATAATCCATCAAAAAATGACAATAATGAGACAACACATCGCAATTTACGGGATGCAACCAAAGCAGTACTTAGGGAAAATTTTATATCTCTAAATGCTTAAATGAATAAAAAAGAGAAAGAGAAGATCAATGAATTGGCATGAAATTTAGAAAAGTAGAAAAAGACAAATTAAAAATCTCAAATTAAATACCAAATTAGAAATTCTTTAAATCAAATGAGAGATTAATAAAATTGAAAGTAAGAAAACTATTAAACTAATAAATAAAACTAAGAGCTGGTTTTATGAGAAAAGAAAGCAATAAAATAGACAGACATTTGGTTAGTTTAAAGAAAGAAGAAAACCAAATTACCAGAATCAAAAATGAAAAGGTTGAATTCACCACCAATGAAGAGGAAATGAAAGCAGTAATGAAGAACAATCATGTCCAATTGTATGCCAAAAATCTGACAATCTAAGTGAAATGGATGAATATTTACAAAAATATAAATTGTCCGCATTAGCAAAAGAGGAAATACATACTTAACACCATTTTAGAAGAAGAAATTGAACAAGCCATCAATGAACTCCATAGGAAAAAATCTCCAGGACCAGATGGACTTGTAAGTGATTTCTAACAAACATTTAAAGAACAGTTAATTCCAATACTATATAGACTATATGGAAAAATAGTTGGTGAAGGACTCCTACCAAATTTCTACACAAATGTGGTGCTGAATCCTAAATCAGAAAGAGTCAAAACATAGAAAATTATAGAAAAATTTCCCTAAAGAATCTTGCGCAAAAATTTTAAATAAAATATTAGCAGAGTGATTATAGCAACTTATCACCAGGATAATTCACTATGACCAAGTAGGATTTATACTAGAAACTCAGGACTCATTCAATATTAAGAAAACTATTAGTATACTTGACCATATCAGTAACAAAACCACCAGAAGTCATCTCAATTTGTCAATAGATGCAGAAAAAGCTTTTGAAAAAAATCCAGCACCCATTACTATTAAAAACACTGGAGAATATAGGAATAAATGGAGATAAGCAGTGTCTATCTAAAAGCAATAGTAAGCATTATTTGTAATAAGGATAAGCTAGGAGCCTTCCAAATAAGACTGTGGGTCAAACAAAGATACCCAGTACTATCAGTATTCAATATTATACTAGAAATGTTAGCTTTAGCAATAAGAGAAGGAAAAGAAACTGAAAGAATTAGAATAGCAATGAGAAAACAAAGCTATCACTCTTTGTAGATGATATGGTGGTATGCTTAGAGAATCAACTAAAAAACTACTCAAAGTAATTAACTTTAGCAAAGTTGAGGATGCAAAATAAACTCACATAAATCATCAGCATTTCTATATATTACCAACAAAGTTCCGTAAGAAGAGATAGAAAGAGAAATGCCATTTAAAATAACTGTAGACAATATTAAATATTTGTGAATTTACTTGTCAAGGCAAACCTAAGAACACAATTACAAAACACAAATGAAATCAGATCTAAACAACTGGAAAACTATCAATTGCTCATGGTAGGCTGAACTAATATAATAAAAATGACAATTCTGCCTAAATTAATCTATCTATTCACTTACCAATCAAAGTACTAAAAATATTTTATAGAGGCAGAAAAAATAATAAAATTCGTCTGGAAGGGCAAAAGATTAAGAGTATCAAGAAAATTAATGAAAAAAGAATGTCAAGGATGATGGTCTAACTATATCAGATCTAAAATCATATGATAAAGCAGCAATCATCAAAACTATTTGGTGCTGTCTACAAAATAGAATGATAGATCAGTGAAATAGATCAGGTACCCAAGATACAGTAGCAAATTATTATAGTAATCTACTGTTTGATAAACTCAAAAGGCCAGCTTCTGGGATAAGAACTCACTCTTTGACAAAAACTCCTGGGAAAACTGAAAATAGCACAGCATACACCAATATCTCACACTGTATACCAATATAAGGTCAAAATGGATACACAATTTAGACATAAAGGTTGACAGCATAAGCGAATTGGGGAGCAAGGAACAGTTTACCTGTCAGGTCTATCGAGAAGGGAAGAATTTATGAGCAAATAAGAGATAGAGAATATTATGAAATGCAAAGTGGATAATTTTGATTGCATTAAATTAAAAAAGTTATTTGCACAAACAAAACCAAAGCAACCAAAATTAAAAGGAAAGCAGAAAGATGGAAAACAATTTTTGCAGCAAGTGTTTCTGATAAAGGCATAATTTCTCAAATACATGAAGAATTGAGTTGAATTTTTAAGAATACATGTTGATAAGTGGTCAAATGATATGAATAGGCAGCTTTCAAATGTAGAAAACAAAGCTATCTATAGTCATAGGTGGTGTTTGTCCTTCATTTTCAAAGAGGACCATGACATCAGGGAGATGATGACATAACTTGCAGCAGAATTTAATTTGAGTGAGGGAGGATTGAGTCATATGAAAAAATGCTCTAAATCACTAGTGATTAGAGAAATGAAAATCAAAATAACTCTGAGTCACCACATCAGACCTATCAGCCTGCCTAATATGACAGAAAAAAAATGATAAATGTTGAAGATATGGGAAAATTGAGTCACTAATGCATTTTTGGTGGAGTTTCAAACTGATCCAATCATTCTGATCCAAGCATTTAGAACTATGACCAAAAGGCAATCAAATTGCATATGCCCTTTAAAACAGCATTACCCCTGCTAGATCTGTCTCCCAAAGAGATGATAAAAAAGAGAAAAAAGACCTACTCCTACAAAAATATTTATAGCAACTCTTTTCTTGGTGGCAAAAAAACTGGAAAATGAAGGAATGTTCATCAAGTGGGGAATGGCTGAACAAGTTGTGGTCTATGAATATAATGAAATACATTTTGCCACAAGAAATAATGAGCAGTCAGATTTCAGAAAGATCTGGAAAGCCTTACATGAATTGATGCAGAATGAAGTGAGCAAAACTTGGAGAGCATTATATACAGTAAAAGAAACTGATTCACTTAGCTCTTCTAAGCAATACAAGGATCCAAGACAAGTCCAAAAGACTCATGATGGAAAATGTTTACTACATCAGAATAAAGAGCTATGGAGTCTGAATTCAGATGAAACTATATTATTTTCATTTTTTGTAACTTTTCTCCTTTGTTCTGTTTCTTCTTTCACAATGTGACTAATATGGAAATATGTTTATATAATTGCACATGTATAACCTATAAATAGACATTGCTTGCCATCTTGAGGAAGGGGCATAGGAGGGAGAAAATATTTGAAACTCAAAATTTTATTAAAAATGTGTGTTGAAAACTACCTTTACATGTAATTGGAAAAATAAAATACTAAAAAATGTTGTTTTAGACCATTTAAAGTATCTAGACATTATAAAATATCTGTGAGTATACCTGACAAAGCAGACAAAAGAACTATATGAACATAAACATAAAACACTTTTGATACAAACAAATTCAGATCTGAATAATTGAAGTAATACATGTTATAAGTGGGTTGGTTAAGTCAATATATAAAATGACAGTTTTACCTAACTAATCTATTTATTTAATGCCATCCCTATTAAATTAATAAAACAAAAATTTTTACTGAGTTAGAAAAAATGATAACAAAGTTTATTTGGAAGAATAAAAGTTCAGGAATTTCAAAAATACAAGGCAAAAATGTAAAGGAAGCAGATTCAGTAATATCAGACTTTCAAACATATTCTAAGGTGAAAGCATTGTTGAAATGTAAAATGGATAATTGGGATTACTCTAAATTAAAATTTTCTTTTAAAAATAAAATCAGTGTAGCCAAGAAGAGAAGGAATGCAGAAAACTGGGGGAAACTTTTATAGACAATCTGGCAGATAGGATGTGATTGGATTGGAATACTGCTGTAGTGTAGGAAATGATGAGCTGGTTGATTTAGAAAGACATGGAAAGACCTACACTTATGAAGCAAGATGCCATTCAATTTCAGAGAAACAGATGGCAAGTGGAAATAAGTTTAGTATAGTCTCACATATATGTGTATGAGGATATTTTTGTATATATGTGTATGTTTATAGATATCTGTGTGTGATGCTTAATTGTGGACTTCTTTAAGGGGAATGTTGGGGGAAAAAAGTGAGAAGTGTACAACAGAGGACAAGAGGATAACTACGAGGATGCAAAGTAAATCTGAATAGTTTTGAAAACTGTAATATTTCTTATACAGGTTTTCTTGAAATGGAAATGTATTGTTTTATATTAAATCTTCTCTTATGTTTTGCTATGTACATGTCAATTATTTTTCTTTTTTCATTATCTATTTAAGTTTTAAAAAACTACAAAAAATGTAAGTGAAGAACTATAAAGAACAGTATTATTAAAACCAAGAGAGGAGAAAGACTACAAGAGGAGAAGTATGGTAAACTATATCAAATATTACAAAAGGGTCAAGAAGGACCAAAATTAGGAAAAAGACATTTGATTTGCAGTTTAAAGACCCTAGAAGAGAGTAGTTTGGGTTTTCTGTTGATGTCAGAAGCTAAACTGCAGAGGGTTTAGAGGAGACTGAAAGGACAGGAAGTAGAGACCCTAAGTATAAACGACTTTTCAAAGAATTGAGATGAGCAAAGGAAGAGAACTGTAAGGCAAGATTTAGAGAGGATGGTAGTAACTAGTAAGGATTTTAAAGTATGGAATAGATGTGAGCATATTCATAAGCACCAGAGAAGGAACCAGTTTATATGGAGAATTCAAAGTTTGAGAAAGAGGATGACAGTGTAAACAATCTGCTGGAGAAGAGGGAATAAGATGAAAGACATAGAGCATGTACAGAAAAGTTGGCCATGGCAAGAAATAGGGCCATCTTTTTTTTTTTAAATCAGAAACTGTAATTAAAGAAGAAATAGTCTGGGATGCCAATAGGTTGTTAGAGGCCGAGCAGTGGGGACAAGAATGCTCAGTAAGAATGGTCCTCAACTATGAGGCCAAGTTTTCAGCAGACAGAGTGAGAGGTGTGATAAGGTAAAAGGTTTGAGGAGATAAGAGGCTGGCTAATGTATAAGGGGTTTGTCCATCAAGCCAGGGATTAGTCTACATTGTGTGTGTATGTTCGTCCTTCGTTGCCGAAGACAATGATGCCATCAGAGAAATAATGACATGACTTGCACTTGACTTTGTTTTGAGTGGGAGAGGGTTGTGCATGTCACCAGAGCCATCTGAATCCAGTGACCAGATATTCATCAGGATGACTGGAGATGACCCAGGATGAGGTAATTGGGGTTAAGTGACTTGCCCAAGGTCACACAGCTAGTGAGTATCAAGAGTCTGAGGTGAGATTTAAACTCAGGTCCTCCTGACTCCTGCACTGGTGTTCCACCACTTAGCTGCCCTGATTACTCTACATAATATCAGATTAAGCTTTCTTTGTTTTTGTTTTGTTTTCCTTAACTTTTTGGGTTTTTTTTAACAAAATTTATTTTATCATTAAAAAATACCTTGTAACAAATCAGTATAGTCAAACAAAACAAAATTTCATATTATCTGTGTCCAAAAATGTCTATCTTATTCTGCATTTTGAATCTCTGTCATGGGGGTAATAGCACAGTTCATAACTGCTCCTCTAGAATCATGGCTGATCATTGCATTGATCAGAGTTCTTAAGTTTTTTAAGAATTTTCGTACTCAGATTTGCACTGAGTTTACCTTTTCAGTGTTGTTATTGTGTACGTTGTTCTGGTTCTTCTCATTTCCACAATTTATACAAGTATTCTCAGGTTTCTCTGAAACCATCCCTTTCATCATTTCTTCTGGGGCAATTGTATTTACAGGCCCTAATTTGTACAGCTTTCCTCTGGCTGATGGGAACTTCTTTAGCTTTGGTTCATTAACACTGCAAAAAGAGCTGTTGCAAATATTTGTGCACATATGGGTCTTTTCTCTCCTTCCTTGTTCTCTTTAAGGAGTGGACTTAGTAAGTTATATCTGAGTCAAAGGGTGATGCCTAAGATGATCCCAGCTCTAGGACTCGATTCATAGCTAATGAGTAACAAGAGGAGAAGTAAGGCAGTGATAATGGTCATATCCGATGACAAAAATGTATAGGCTAACCTGATCATAACTTTGTATTAAAGACTAGTGGTTAGATTACCACAATAGCGCATAAAACTACAAAGTCTGGTGGAGTAAAATGGCCATACTTATGTTACTTATTTTGATATGAATCAATATTAAGGGAATTTTAGTTCCAATTCTTAGGTCACTCTGTCATTTGGACACTGTTCTGCATTGTAAAATGAATTTTTAAAAATGTTCTTCTGGCAAAGGTCATACTGTAGATGGATCCTAATGGAATCCTAATGTTTCAAAACAGGCAAGACTAATGCTATACAAGTACATGCCTCAAATATTTTTTTCTATGAGGAAGATATCTCCAATAGAAAGTAAATGAAAAAAAATTATTTTTTCTACAGATATTCACTGTGTAACAAATTGCTGGTAAACATATTAAGCCTACAAAATAAGATGTATGTGAACTACTGTTGGAAACAGCTTTATATGGTAGTTTTTTCAGTGGATTTCTTTTTTTTTTTTTTTTTTTCCTTCTTTTTTTTTTCTTTTTTTTTCTTTTTTTTTTCTCTTTTTTTTTCTTCTTTTTTTTTTCTTTTTTTTTCTTCTTTTTTCTTTTTTTTTTTTTATTTAGCTTTTAACATTCATTTTCACAAAATTTTGGGTTTCAAATTTTTCCCCTTTTCTCCCCTCCCCCCCCAAACGCCAAGCATTCTAATTGCCCCTATGACCAATCTGCTCTCTCTTCTATCATCCCTCTCTGCCCTTGTCTCTGTCTTCTCTTTTGTCCTGTAGGGCCAGATAGCTTTCTATTCCCCTTTACCTGTATTTCTTATTTCCTAGTGGTAAGAACATTACAGCTGATCCTAACACTTTGAGTTCCAACTTCTTTAGCTCCCTCCCTCTCCACCCCTTCCCTTTGGAAGGCAAGCAATTCAATATAGGCCAAATCTGTGTAGTTTTGCAAATGACTTCCATAATAGTTGTGTTGTATAGGACTAACTATATTTCCCTCCATCCTATCCTGTCCCCCATTACTTCTATTCTCTTTTGATCCTATCCCTCCCCATGAGTGTTGACCTCAAATTGCACTCTCCTCCCCATGCCCTCCCTTCTATCATCCCCCCCCTCAGTGGATTTCTTGAAGTACAATTAATTACAATTTTCTACAAATGTTCAGGAGCAGCCAGATGGAGTAGTGGATGGACTTAGAATCAGGAAAATCTGATTTCAAATCCAGGGCAAGTCACTTGTCCCCTATTTCCCTCAGTTCCTCAACTGTAAATTGGGGACACATTAAAGAAGGTAGTGACAAACCACTCCAGTATCTTTGCCAAGAAAATCCCGTGGACAATGGCCTTGGTACACATAGAGTCAGATACAACCGAATGACTCACCAACACCAATAACATAAAAGTTCAGAAAGGTAGTCTGAGTAGGAGTAGAAAAAATATTATAGTTTGTAAAGGTACATATCAATACAAAACTGCATTTGAAATGCACAATAATATTCAGTAGGTACTACATATATAATTTCTTCCATTTTATAGGAAATCTGAGTCCTAGAGACATGTGACTTCCCCTTGGACCTACAATTAGTCAGTATGAGACAGCACTCAAATCCAGGCCTTCCTGACTCCAATTCTAGCACTCTGTCCAGTATGGAATGCTATCTTTCATCAAGGGGCTCCAGGGCAGCATTTTAGATTTTCTTACCTTTCTCGAACAAATTATTTTGTGTGTTCCATATGTATGTGCTTCTCCAACTTGGTGATAGTGTTAATAACAATGGTAAATGGTGTTTTGATAGATACAATGGATTATTACATTGTAAGGATAGGGCTAGACTGAACCAATCACTTGTCCCCAGTCTACTTAAAGTAAGTGACAAAATAGTACTCTCAGATACTTTTATCAAGTAAGAATAATCTATCACTGATTTAATATATTGATTAAAAACAACACTGGGAACAAGGGAATCCAAACTTCACAGAGCAAAGATTCAGTCAAAGGACCACACTTGAAGACCCAGAGAGTCACTTGTGGCCTCTGGGCCTCGGGTTCCCCACCCCTGGCCTAGACTTTATTGAATCAACTGATCTTGGATTTAGACTAAGTAGGAAAGATCCTTGATCAATTTCGATTACTTCAAAAGTATTAGATGAATTGGAATGATTTTGCACAGGAAAAACCCATTTCTGAAAGATAATTATCTGACAACAATTTGTATCAATTGATATTGCAGAGAAGGGAAGAAGCATGCCAATAGGGGCTTGTGAGCTGTAGCTTCAGAAAAACAACAGCCTAAAGCCTCTGGGATATCCTTGGACTAGGAGGGCACAAGTAGCAATTGCTCTTGGGACTCAATTAGCCAGTGTGAATGAGGATTGGAAGAAAAGCTGCAGAACATAAAGTATATTAATAAACTGCGTGATGGCCAAGTCAACACATTTGTTAAATCTCTCTCAACAACTCTGCTATATATGCCATGCATAGATGTTCAACAAATATTATTGACCAAAAGATTTTAAAATGCAGGACCATATTAAAAGCCATTCTCAAAATCTAGCTAGCTATTTTTTTCTCAAAAAATGATTGTCTATAATCTCCCTTGATACCACATCCTCATGACTCATCATTCTTAAAGAAAGGTATTCTTAACAGATAGATTATCTTTGGAAAATTTTTACATTTTATTTTTTAAATTACATGTAGAAATACTTTTTCACATTCACATTTTAAAATTTTGAGTTCCAAATTCTCTGCCTCCCTCCCCAACTTTCTCTTTGAGAAGGGAAGCAATCTGATATAGATCATACATGTGCAGTCTTGTGAAACGTGTTTCCTTATTAGCCATGTTGCAAAAGAAAATACAGAGAAAAAAACAAAACAAAACAAGAAAAATAAAGAAAGCTTTCATCTACACTCAGACTCCTTCAGTTCTTTCTCTGCAGGTGAATAGTATTTTTCATCATAAGTCCTTTGGAATAGTCTTTGATCATTGAGAATAGCTAAGTCATTCACAGTAGATCATCATGCGTTATTGCTATTAGAGTGTACACTGTTCTCCCAGTGCTGCTCACTTTACTTTGCATCAATTCATGTAACTCTTCTCAGGCTTTTCTGAAAGAATCCTGCTTGTAATTTCTTATAGCATAATGGTATTCCATCCCTATCATATCCTACAATTTGTTCATTCCCCAATTTATGGGCATCACCTCAATTTCCAGTTCTTTGTCACCACAAAGTGAGATGCTGTAAATATTTTTGTACGCATAGGTTCTTTTCCTTTTTTAAAAATCTCTTTGGGATACAGACCTGGTAATAATGTTGCTGAGTTAAAGGATATGCATAATTTTACAGTCCTTTGGGCATAGTTTCAAATTGTTCTCCAGAGTAGTTGGATCAGTTCACAATCCCACCAATAGTGCATTAGTATCCCTATTTTTGCACATTCCCTCCAGCATTTGTCATTTTCCTTCTCTGTCATATTAGCCAATCTAATAAGTGGGAAAGGGGTACCTCAGAGTTGTTTTAATTTGCATTTCTCTAATTAGTAATGATGTAGAGCATTTTTATATGACTATAGAGAGCTTTGATTTCTTCTGAAAATTGCTGGTTCATATCCTTTGACCAATTATCGTTTGGGGACTGACTCCTGTTCTCACAAATTTGACTCAATTCTCTATATATTTGAGAATTGAGTTCTTTATCAGAGAAACTTTCTATAATTTTACCCCCAGATTTTTGTTTTCTTTCTAATTTTTTGATTCACTGATTTTGTTTGTGTAAAAGCTTTTTACTTTCATGTAATCAAAACTAATACCTAAATGTTTCTTTTTTCTGTTTCTTTGTTCAAAACATCCTTAATTTGAAACAGAAATAAAGACTTCCTGTTTACCAAATACTTTGGAGCCAGATATATCATAAGTTTCTTAAAGATAAGATATTTTCTCTTTTATTTTCCTTGTAGATCCCTACAAAACCCAATGCAACATTTTCCAAACTTTATGTATTCAATAGGCAGTATGAATTTAAGAAGTGTGGGTGTTTGTGATAAATGTATGTACCCCTGCTGAATATACTCCTTTCCATGCTCTCCAGTCCCACTCCTGATTCTCTGGACTTTACCACACCACAGCAGCCTCCTCATCCTCGAAGTTTACTTCCTTACATGCCTTCTCACACTGAAGTACAATCCACCCCTGCCATATCTTCTGCTAACTGTCTAGTTCCCTCCAGAATGTCCATATTAAGGAGAGCTAGCAAGTCTTGCATTCTTCTTTGAGCTCTACTACTGACACTACTGACTTTCTCTGCCCATGCTCTTGCATGGGTACCTTCTCCCTCTCACACCCCTTCAGATTCCTTTATGTGCTGTCTTTCCCTAATGCAAGCTCCTTGCAGGCAAGAATTGTCTTTCCTTTTGCTTGCATTTGTACTCCCAGGGTTTAAGACAGTGTGTACCCGGTACATTTTTAGTGGGGGTGGGATGGCAACGCACTGAGGGTTAAGTGACTTCCACAAGGTCACACAACTAGTAAGTGTCAAGTGTCTGAGGTTGAATTTGAACTAAGGTCCTCTTGACTCCAGGGCCAATGCTTTATTCATTGCACCACCTAGCTATCTTACAGAGGAAATTTTTAATAAAGACTTATTAACTTTGACTTTATGATGTCACTTAACAGATGGCATTAAGATAGTTTGTGAAATAAAATGAAATTTTAAAAGCAGAAATCTCTATCATGTCCAGATATCTATATGGTCCTGATGTATCTCCTCCAAATCTGTTATACTTACTCATTCTATTTGGCAGTAATGTCTAATGTTTCATATTTTAATCATTTTATTGCTAAGTGGAATCAGCAGAACTCTTTCTATAATGACCAAAGTGAATAAGAGAAGAAACTGAAATAAATTGTTTATGAGTTATGACTATCCTGCTTTATTGGTGTAGATATCTCAGCAACACTTTGGGGGTCCTGTGAGTTAGTCCTGAACCACCATCAACTCATACAGCTTATGAATCTGTGTATATAACATGTATGGTGAACAAATTACTAAGCGGTTACACTTCAACATCACATTTTCTTGAGTCATTTTCACATTTCTTAGACTATAATAGGTTAATGATACTGAATTTTTGTAACTTCAAAAACATGCTTAGACTGCTCTCTTGTCTCAGAACTTCTTTCAGCACCAGGTTCTTGGAAGCATACTTCAAGGGTTAGACTTTCAATTCAAGAGAGGGGAGGGATATCATCTTTCTCCCTGGACTGACCTTGCTTTCCTATTTAAACTTTAAAGTCTAAACTTGGGACCTTAGACACACACACACACACACACTCACACACACACATGCATTTACACAGGCACATATGCACACAAACACATACATGTATCCATATACCCTCTCTTTGCCCTTTTCTCTATATAATTGTGATTTCAGGAACTCAGTATCTCTCTCAAGGCCACTAGGAATAATAAGGGTAGTCAGGAAGATTAATTAGATTAGAGGAAGTATACCATGGAGGAGCATTTAAATTTTTTTTAATATACAATAAAATCAGCATCCACAGGATGCTATTTGCCTGTTTTCTGTGAAGTGGAGAGGGGTTAAGATTGAAATGAAGGTACATCTCAGGTGTAACATGGGATTTGGATCCAGTGACCTTTATTTTCTTCAATTTTTATCATCTTATGCAGTGTTTGATATCTCCCTAGAGATTAAAAATCATAACCTGATCAATGTCCATGTATATTGCAGGTATAGGGAAAGGAACCAC
The DNA here is from genome assembly GCF_028372415.1 of Notamacropus eugenii. Classification (NCBI taxonomy): domain Eukaryota; kingdom Metazoa; phylum Chordata; class Mammalia; order Diprotodontia; family Macropodidae; genus Notamacropus; species Notamacropus eugenii. Next base: position 281,648,010 of record NC_092875.1, on the reverse strand, counting down.
TGGAGAGTTTGCAGACTAACACACCTCTAATAGACTGTGGGTGGTCCTGAAGTCTTTTGTGAAGGATCTTCTGTGCAGATGTCAGAGTAACTTGGATGGGACCCGTTGATTGATGTCTTGAGAAGAGCCCTGCCTGTCAGACAAACTATTTATTGCCTTTTCTCACTGGATTTTAAAAAAATGATATCTTGATTTCCTTTAGGTGTAAAGATGGCAACACACCAGTCAGCACAGACTGCTACTGCTACTACACCACTTCAGGTGTCACATAAAACCTACATCTGTCACAGTTCCTTTCAAGCTCTTAACAGCCCTTAATTGAACAGAGGTTACTTGTCTCTCTATTATGAAAAGTCTACTTAACTCTTCATGCAAAGCGATATTGACCTATAAGCATAGAATTCAAAATAAGATTGACTATAGGGCTTTGAAATGTAAAAATTCAGTTAAAAAAGTCTTCTGCCATGGCCCTAGTGCTAGGCTATTAATATTCACCATATTTAGATGATGACACAGTAAGTGCATGAAGACAATGAAAATTTGAGAGCCAGTATAATATTTAAATTAACATACTATATCTACATCTCCTAGTATAAATATAATATAACCATAGAGATTTGTCTTTAGCATCAGAAAAAGCTGGTTCACTTCCCAACTCTTACATATACTGGTTACATAACACTGGACAAGTCATTTAGCCTCAGCAACACAGGAAACTCTGTAAGGCTATAAGTGGCAGAAAAGTTGCCATTTTGCATTTGTAGAAGGTGTTTCCTTGCTCTGAATTCCATACACTAATGAAATCACAGGTTCAGATCAACAACAACAAAAATAAATTTCTTAAACAATATGTCTCATTTTCCCTTTTTGTTGGATTCTGATAGTCAAACTCAATGGCCAATTACTAAACGTAGGTAAATACCAAATTTTGGAAAGCCTGCCTCCCCTCTCACCTCTCCAACCCATGCTCCTCACAGTTGCCAAAGTGATTTTCCTAATGTGTAGACCTAATCATCTCTGTCTCTTTGTCTCTGTCTTTCTGTCTGTCTGTTTTATACACACACACACACACACACACGTGCACGCACATACACACACACACACACACACACACACCTACCCAGTGTGTTTCAACGCTTTCCTGTTACATCTAGGATGAAACATGAACTCTCAGCTTGCCATTTAAAAGTCCTCACAGTCTGACCCCTTCTTGTCTTCCCAATCTTCTTATATAATGTCTTTTCTCCACTTCTATGGTCCAGCTGTATTGAGCTACTTGATATTTTTCACTTGTGGCCATCTATATTCCATAGACATGGCTGTCCACTCGGCCAGCAATCCTCTCCCTCCTCACCTCTGCCTGTTGGAACACTCAGTTTCCTTCAAAGACTCAGCTTAAACCCTGTCATCTACTAAAACTTTTCCAGGTTCTCCCTATAGGTGGTAGGAGAAAATGGATTTAAAACCCTTTTCAAAACTTAAAACACTATGTAAATGCTAGTTATCATTTCCTTATTAGCAGCAGCAGCAGCCTACATTCAGCTGATCTCCAATTTGGTAACTTCTTTCTCTGAGTCTTCCACTATGTACCAGCTGAGCTCAAGCAGTATTTATAGAGCAAGACAAGGAGGGTTATGGTTGGTAAATGTTTTTTTGGCAGTGTTTCCAGAGGGGAAAAAAATTATGAATACAAACTTGAAAGGTTAATCTGCATTAGTAGCACTTTCTTATATCTAGACAATAAACATAGCAAAGAAATGTGCCCTGATTTGTAGCCACTGCCAATTTCTGATGTGGAAATTCTTCTTATTTTAAATTTTTAACTTATGGAATAAAACAAACATTTCCATAACATAGTACAATGAAAAAGGTTATTGCACATGAAACTTCAAATCCACTATTTGCAACTTACTCTTCCTTTTAAATACACAACAAAATTATATAAATTTCTTTTTTCCCCTTTTTCTTTCCTTCCCTCTCTCCTGCCCCAGAGATGGCTATCATTAGACACACAAATGTGTGTGTGTGTATGTAAGTGTGTGTGTATACATAAAATTATTCTATACATCTATTTGCCATTTCTTACTCTGGATGCAGAGAAAGAAAGTCTTTCTTCATATGCCCCTTATAGTTAATTTGAGTATTGTCAATAGTGAAAATGACTTATTGTTCAAAGACATTCATAAAACAATATTGCTGTTACTGTATGTAATGTTCTCTTGGTTTGGCTCATTCCACTCTTGATTATTTCACGCAGGTCTTTCCATGTTTTTCTGAGATCATTTCCCACATCTAAAAATTTCACCATCTGCCCTTGAAAGAGATCAAAGCTGTTATGTACCTTGTAAGTTCCTATATGCTGTCTCCTCCATTAGTAAGTAAGCAATTTAAGGGTAGGGATTATCTTTGTTTTTCTTGCTATCCCCAGCACTTTCTACAATGTCTGAAATGTAATAAATGCTTTTAAAAACGTTGTGCATTGATTGACATATAATCACAGAAGAGGAAAGCAGGTAGAGGTCTTCAAAGTTAGCTAGTCCCAAATATATATGAAGCATGGGTATGTTATACAATTTTCAAATCAAGTAATTAAGTGGTCATCAATAGCTAATTCTATTGAAGTTCATTTTTAACTGCTCCCTGACAAATATTACTGGGTTTCATTCAGTCCAGCTATCTCAAATATTCCCACTGTCTTCTTATTGGATAATAGGTTTTAGATGGTTTCAGTCTCCATATGCCTTTTACCTAATTATGGGAACAGGGATTTCATTCACAAAAGTCTTTGGAAAAATAATTTTAAAATGACTGTTTGCACTGAGTTTTAAACTTTTAATCCTGCTTCTCTTATTGCAATTATAATAGATAATAGGTTTGGAAATATTAACTTTATTATTCATACCATTATCCTGATAAAGACATAATGACATGAAGAAAGGAATGTGGTAGGCCAAAGGAACTCTTCTCTCTTTAAAATACTGTCTTTTTAATCTTACTATCATAATAGTCAGAATCCCCCAGATCAAGAGTATTCAATAGACTTTATTCTGCCTCTAGCAAGATGGTATTCTATAAATAAAAAAATAGAATTTGTCTTTCTAAGTACTTAATATTTTTCAAAACATTTAATCAGTAGGTCCAATCATGTCACCTCCTTGCTCAATAAACTCTGGTGACTAAGATTTAAACCCATACCTTTTGATTTAAAGTACGATTCTTTTGACTTCAGTAAGGTGGTACAGTGGCTAGAGCACTGGTCCTGGAATCAGGAAGATTCATCTCCATGAGTTCAAACCTGACCTCAGACAATTACTACCTCTGTGACTGTGGGCAAGTCACTTAACCCCAATTTCCTCAGCTTCTCATCTGTAAAATGAGCTTGAGAAGGAAATGGTAAACCATTCCAGTGTCTTTGCCAAGAAAATGCCATTTAAAAAATTTTTACTATACTGCCTCTAAGATTGGAAAATATTAGTTTCTCTTATATAGCTAAGTGATGACATATAAAAGGATATGTAATAAGATAAAAGAAGTTTTTTACCTGTCATGCTATTCACTTATATTTACCAGGACTTGAATGAATTCATTTTAATGGATACATTTATATAGCTCTCGAATTTCTACAAAGCACTTTCCTCATAACAAGCCTGTGAAGTAGTTAGGAAGCTCGAGTATTATTATCCCAATTTTACAGATGAGGAGACTAAAGTCATGAGAGGTTGTGACCTGTACATGATGACACAATTTGTGTTTGGGACAAGATGAATTTGATGCTCTATCCCTGATTTCACTTTGAGTTTTTCTCGCTCTTTATACAATGTTCATTATTTTCTAATTGTTCTAGCAGGCTTTATAGAAATATTTGAACATTTCTACATGACAGATATTCTATACCTAGGTCAAACTTTCATAAACTCCATCAGAAATTTCCCAAGAATGGACAATAGCATACAATAAAACTGAACATCTTACAAGGTCTGAAATTTCTAGTAAGCTATAACCTTATTGTGGATGGAAAATTGTGGATGAATACAATTCCAAAGAGCAGACCCAGCCTTAGGCAAAGTTTTGAATTAGGTGAGATTTGAAGTCAGCATCCTCATCCTCTCATTTTCTTTTGTTTCTTCTCCTTATAACCCAAACCTGCAGTTCTTGAACTTTTTGGTCTCAGTACCCATTTGCATCTTTAAAAATTATTAAGGATGTACTTGCTTCAGCAGCACTTATACTAAAATTGGAATGATGCAGAGAAGATTAGCATGGCACCTGTGCAAGGATGACACGCAAATTCATGAGGTGTTCCATATTTTAAAAAAAATTAGTAAGGACCACAAAGAGCTTTTGTAGGTTAATCAATTTATATAGATTATAACTATCAATATTCAACATATCAGAAATTTTTAAATTTTAGTTATGAGACATTCTTCCTGCCAGTAATTCAATGTTTTATTTTTAAAAACTTTCTGTTTTCCCCTCCCCAAAATTAGGGGTTTAATCTTAGGGATATCTAAGGGTTTTAATGAGTTCTCAACCTCTTTCAATTCTTACAGACTCTGATAATGTGCACAACACAAAGTAACATGAAGATCTAGAACAGTAGAACTGTCTTACCTCAACATGTATTTGGTGTTATCTTTTTTTCAAATTGGAACAAATTCTTAAAGAAAAGAGTATAATTAGACTTAAAAACTCATATGTGGTTATTCATCTGCAAGACTTGAAAATTGATTCTACATTTCACCTTTAAACATTAATGAATGCCTTCATATAAGTTTATGACGTTCAATAATTAACAAGTTAAGCTTTGTTGCAATTTCTTCCTGGAAAAAAAAGATTCTATTCACTCATTCTTGTCTCATCTCAACGTTTCCCAAGGTACAGCTTTTGAAAAAAAACATCAATGTACCTACTTGCATACAAATAATTTATTCACATCTTGTTCCACCCACCGATTTTACTGACATTGATATGTGGCATAGACGCAGGCATTCAATATTAATATTAAAGAATGTAAAACTAGGACAAAAGTCTGTTTTGCATTCACAAAGTACTTATCAATGCAAAATATTTTTCCATTCTCAAAATTAGCAATGCAGATATGCAAATATAGTTCTCCAAGGATTTATAGATTTGAGAACACTGGAAATATAGTGTTACTATGACTCTTGTGAAATTTTATGTAGGAAATACTGAGCTAACAAAACAAAAAACTTTGAAATAAACAATCTATTTCTCTTAGGTTAGGCAGATGCAAAAAGTAATTATATTGGACAGAAACTTATTGAAACTATAACATTAAAACAACGGAATGTTTTTTATATTTTTTTCTGCTTAATTCCAAAAATCCCTTCATTTGAAAAAATCTATTTGTAGTTATATTTAGAAGTCATTAGATGGTAGCAAAATGATCCAGGCAAGAAGATTCTATAGGTAATACTGCTAAGAAACATAGTGAAATTTCCCAGATTAGGTTAAACATACAGTGGGACCGGAAATCCCACAGTTTTTTCAACATCTACAATGTGAGAGAGAGAATCCAGTTTGAAAGAATGTCAGAGTAAACAAAAGAACACAAATAGCCAGACACCACATTAAATAATAATTGTTTGTCAATGACAAAACTCACAATTGTCTTTGAAGAGGATTTTTTTTTTTTTGCCATCACTTTTTTTGCTTGTTTTTGTTTTGAGTGTGTGTGTGTGTATGCCCTTGAACAGAAGATTATTTGTAGTGCTGCTGGCTTTGTGGCAAAATAGAATTAAGGGAATCTCTTTGGGAGAGTGGAGAAGGATTAAAGATGGATAAATAAATATTCTTGTTTTGATAGTCAGGCAAGGGAAGAAATAATACCCTCCAAAGAAACAAACAAAACAGTAACACAACAGCCTAGATTATATTTGCCCTCATCAAAGTTTATCACTACACATATTGGAAACCACTGAAGGGGGAAAAGTCAATCTGCTGTCTTCAAAATATGACCAAGGGCCCCTTTCACAATCATGTCATTCATTTATATAGTTCCTGCAGTACTTAACTAAACTTACCCTTGCCTTTATGTTATAACAAACACTTGTCTCAACAGTTCTCCAAAGAAAATATGAATGCATTTTGTGCCACAGGGTTACTTTGTTCTGTGAAAAAGGTCATCTTACTGTCTTTCTCTAGGCAACTCAACTACCAAGTAAAGTCTTCTATCTGAATTGTGAATATTTTCTGAATTCAAAAGTATAACATGCTATCCTAAAATTAGCAACCTACACAAATATTCCAGAACACCAAAACCAAAATAATTAGGATAAAAATAAGATAGTATAATGAAACATTTTCTATCATAACTTTCTTTGAGGTTGTAGGCCAAAAAATTCTTCTTTATTCCATTGGAAGAGGGAAACCAGACATGTCTGCCTTTTTAAAAAATTTCTAACTTCCCAGGGTTTTTCCTTCTCTGCAACATCTACTGTCACGTTGCCCATATTGATCTATATATTACTAATTGGGTAGGGGCATTTGGGCTGACCATGTTATGAACCCTTAACTTTTACCATGAAATTGATAGTTTTTCTTCCAAAAATTCACATGGAATGCATCTTTGTATTTTAGGAAATACAGTATAATGATAAAAATAATTATTGCTACTATAAGGGTTGTACTGAAGCTGTACTTAATAAACCTACAGAGGATGAACTTGCATCTCAATAATTTTATTCAACAACAAAAGCAGGGTTTTTTTTTAATCTAGTAATGAAATAGTGTAGAAAATGTTCACAGAATATTATATATAAATGAATATTAGAAAACTGACTTGTCCCAGGTCTGTTTATATCTAAATCTATAACAAAAAATGAGACTAACATAATAAGAACTATAGCTAACATCTACATAGGGCTTCAAAGTGTACAAAGCACTTTAAATCTATTATTATGTTATTTCAGCCTTACCATAACCCTCTGAGGTAGCTATATTGGTTTCATCACTCCCATTTTACACATGAGAGAGAACAGCGTGGGAACCAAGACACCTGAACAACTCTCAGTTCTGAAACATGTCATCTTGAGATGGTAACTTTGCTTCTTTGACCCTCAGTTTCCTTTTCCATATGAAAGAGATAATAATATTTTACCTATGTCAGAGGATGATTGTGAGGATCAATGAGACAGTGTATTTTGTTATTGTTTAATAATTTTTCAGTTGTATCTGACTCTTCTTGACCCCTTTTGGGGTTTTCTTGACAAAGGTACTGGGGTGGTTTGCTGTTTTCTGCATTATATTGCAGATGATGAAACTGAGGTAAATAGAGTTAAATGACTTGCCCAGGATCACAAGCTAGTAAATGTCTGAGGACAGATTTGAACTCAGAGCTTCCTGACTCCAGGTGTAGCACTCTATTCACTGCAACACTTATCTGCCCTCACTAGGCATACATAATTTATATAGAGAGTCCATATAAGCCTCAGATTACTAAATAAGTGCTTACTCTCATCACTGCAATAGTTTTAGAGGATATTCCTTCTCTCTGGAATTTAGACTTCTCCATCTGAATCTTTTCAACAAAATGTATTCATCGCCCACTTATAATGAACACATCAGTAAGATATGATGCCCTTGCTTTCAAAGAACATACAATACAGCAGGGGAGATAAGATGTGTAAAGAAATAACAGATTAGAATATAATATCTGTATAGCAGACATACTAAGGTCTATGAAATGCTATGAAAGATTCAAGAAAAAATGACTTCTCTACAGTCATATGAGTATGCAATGCCATTCACAGTCAGTCCTCACATATTCACTCCCATTGAGGCAGTAGCATTCATAACATAAATCTAAATTGTTTTTTTGCCACTTCTCAAACTGGATTTTCCTACCTTAACCTTTCCCCCCACAAGAATTCCTTCTCCTTTGTCCTCTACTGCTCTCCCCTGACTTTCCCCCAGGAATGAGTAAAACTAGTTGGATAATGCTGCATTTGATTTGGTTTCTATAGTGGAAATCCTAAAATCACAGGATAAAAGATTTGAGGAGACTTAGAAATTACCTCCTGCCTCTGTGCTTTTCTGCATGCCTGTCCTCCTCACTTCTACTTCTTCATATTCTTAGCTTCCCTGATTCCAATCTGATCTCCTGCATTACTTCCAGCATCAACTCTTTTTTTTCTGATTCCTCCACCTCCACCCCTACTCCCATCCCTTGTTAGTTCTCTCCTCCTCCTCAATGATTAGTTCTCCTTCCTTACCTCATACTTCCTTTTGTGAAGGCATGTTATAAAATGTAATTCCGTGAGGCTATGAAAGCTCTCCATTTTTCCCTGTTATTTCCATCAGTCAGAACAATGCCTTCATCATCATCTTCTTCTTCTATCTCTATAAACTATGCTTGTTTCACTGTCATTCACATGGTAAGCACTTAATAAATCCTTATTCAGTTGGACTGAAAGAGTTGAATCATCTAGGCTGTGGAAGCCTGAATCCCAGGGATCAGTCTTGTTAACCTCAGATCATTCTGTGCACAGATCATTGAGAATTCACTCCAAATGAAAATGATCATTCATTTTCCAAGTAATGAATGATAGTCAGTGTGACCTGATGGATGAAGTTCTCATCGGGAGTCTAGAGAGTCAGTTTCCATCCTGAATTTCATTATAATCTTCACTCCATGACTTTGAGAGTCTTACTATACTAATTTATCCCCATTGTCCTGTCTGGAAATTAGTCATATTATTTAATCTCCCACAACTCTCATTGGGATTGGGGAATCTAAGTGTATTATCATCCATGGAGTAGATAATGTTCCTGAGAAGGAAGTACATGAACTTTTTCTCTCTCTCTGTATGTCTCTCTGTGTGTCTCTCTGTGTGTGTCTCTCTCTGTCTGTCTCTCTTTGTATATGTGTGTGTGTTTGTATGTATGCATATATGTATGGGTATGTATATATATATATGCATATATACATAAATATAATTAAACATGCTAATATAATTAAAATAAATAGATATGAGAAAACAACAATGTAGTTATTATGAAACTTGCATTCTTTTCTAGAAGGGGTGAATTTGAGTTACTACATTGGTGCAAGGAAGAGAAAGATCAATTTGTTTTCATATTCAAGAGAAGAAATTGACTGTGATGAGAAATTCCATTGCCTGAGTGTAAGAAAACCTGAAATCTAGGTTAGCTTGAAAAGTACATGAGCTCCTTGGAAGCAAAGAATTATTTTAGCCTTAATAAAGACATGTTAAATTAAATATGGAAATACTGAATAATAATCAACACATACATTGTACATAAGACTATAATAATAGCCTTATAAAAATACACATTCCTCATAGGACTATGAACAATTGTGAACCATATATGAATAGAGACCAATATCAGAAACAAAAACAACAACAAAGAAGTGATGAACAATCTCTTTCCCACTGTGCTTATATACAGGTGACAAAAGATAATCATATTAAATTTTTCAAGCAAAAATAAAAGCTAACCACATCCCTAAATCAATTTTTATTGTGTGTCTATAGGAGACAGATTAATACAGTCAATATCAGTTCTGTCATCCATTTTTTTTAAACTATGACATTTCAATGTTTTGACAGAATGTCCCCCAGTTACCATCCTTGCAGAACAAATTGTGCTTAATGAAATTTATTTTATGGATTTCTATAGAGTATATTTCCTTTCAGTGACAAGATAGAAATGTATTTTTGTATAAATTAATTATTTTTGCATTAGTTATTTTGCCCAAAACAAATTTGAATGCTTTATATTGGTAGTGTAAAAGGTTTTCTATAAAAATTCCCAAATTTTACAAGTGCAAAACATTGGTTCCTTGTTAGTAGGCATTGGAATCTGAAAGTGCTATAGCCTCATCCTGGACTATGCTCTGTCTTTTTTGATATATACTTCCTACTCATTAGATAAATTATATCTGTAGAATTGTGTTACATATAGCAAATCAGTTCAATATTTTTCTTAATGTGAACCTTCTACTTATTTGGAAGCATGTCTGTTGATCTTTTGATTTTTCTGTATTTTTTTTGAAATTTAGGGTGCTGACTCCCTGAACTCACTGAATGATATATGTGTATATACACATATGTTATATAAGTAGATTAAAGGAATGGCACATGTGCTTGATTAAAGTGATTATAAACCCTTTGAAAGTTGCTTTCCTTTTATGAATGCAGATCTAAGAACCTGTGATAGCAGGCCCCCCAGTTTATGTTGGAGTGCTTACTGATACAAATCCCCAACTGTAAAATTTGAAGTCCTTGAGTATTGTAATGTCTCACCATTCAATTAATTGTTGTTTTCATACACAACCTTGGAAGGGTTTTCTGATTCTTTCAGCAAATCTCAAGATTACAAGATGCTTCTTATATGGTATCATCTGTCTTTATCCAATAGGAGTGGGAGAACTAAGGTTCTCTGATTAAAAACTTATTCACGTGGTCTTAAGAAAATTCTTTAACATTTGTTCATATTGAACGATGAATGTAGTCTTATATTCGTTGAGAGATGGATTCAAACCTTATGAAGGTATTGGGATAGAAGCATTTCTAGTTTACACATTAAAACCTAATTCTGACTGATTGTTGGTTGACTACCTGATTTAGTTGAGTATTTAAGGATTTTATAATTCCATCATTTTGTGGCAAGGGTATAAATTCCTATTTACATATGTATGCATGACTTGGGATGTTTATCTATGTTTAAATAGACAATGTAGATATTTTAATAATCCTCCATGTTCTGAAGTATTTGTGAATTCACACAAAAAAGTATATTTGGTGAAAATCCAAATATACACTGATCCCAAATCTGGGGAAGCTTACTTTTCCTCCTGAACATGCAATTGATTTTTTTTTCTAAAATGACAGAAATTGATCTCTAAACTATTCTCCTAGTATTTTAGAAATTTTCATCATTTTTGTTGGGGATCTTATTTTCATTCAGCACTGTATTCCTACTAACCCCAACACACACACACAATATACCCATACAAAATAAATTTTCAAAAATTCACAATTGGCCAGGAGTCTAACATGCTTTCTTGTAGGTATTCAATGTCCATCAACATGCTTAATAAACATTAGTTAAATTAAATTGAATCTATCTTTCATTTCTGCCTCAAAGTGTATTCACACATTATTAAGAGTGCAGGTTTAAATATGCAAAACCATGGAAATTCTAAATCATTTGATTCAGTGAAATTTGACAAATATTAAGTTTTCAGCAAAAACCTAAGGGACATAACCAATGTTTTCATCACTGCTGTTGATTGAAGGTAAGGACTTCAAGAGAGAATAGCAGACTTAAGAAGAAAAAACCTGGTTCAGAAGTTGAACAAATGGGTCAGAAATTTGTATTTCTGGATCATGACACAAAACATATGCATAATGAGTACTTAGAGAAAGATGAAGTCTGCCTTATGACAACTTGTAAAAATGAGTTTGACTGGAAACTTAACAATCTAATCGAATGTTCTTTATCTTTTAAACAACATTTTGGTTTTTTCCCCATTTTCATGTAAAAGCGATTTTTAACATTCATTTTGTTAATTTGAGTTTAAAAATTACTTTTTTTGTATGTTTATTTATATTTAGTTTTCAACATTCATTTCCACAGAATTTTGAGTTCCAAATTTTCTCCCCATCGCTCCCCTCCCCCAACCCCATAACGCCTTGCATTCTGATTATCCTTTCCCTCAATGTGCCCTCCCTTCTATCACACCCCTCCCTTCCCTTATTCCCATCTTCTCTCTTTTCTTGTGGGGCAAGAAAGATATCTATACCCAATTATGCGTATTTCTTATTTCCCAGTTGTATGAAAAAACAATTCTCAATATTTGTTCCTAAAACTTTGAGTTCCACATTGAGAAGTCAAGCATTTCAATATAGGCTATACATGCGTAGTTTTGCAAAAGACTTCCATGATAGTCATGTGTAAAACTAACTATATTTTCCTCCATCCTATCCTGCCCCGCATTTATTCTATTCTCTCTTTTGATCTTGTCCCTCCTCAAAAGTGTTTGCTTCTAATTATTCCCTCCTCCCATTTGCCCTCCCTTTTATCATCCCCCACCCCACTTATCACCTTCTCACCTACTTTCCTGTAGTGTAAGATATTTTCATACCAAATTGAGTGAGCCAAGTGTGAAGAGAGTAAGCTTCACTTTTTCCCTCTCACCTCCTCGCTATTCTCCTCCATTGAATAAGCTTATTTTTGCCTCTTTTATCAGTGATAGTTTGCCCATTTAATTTCTCCCTTTCTCGTGCCAATATATTCCTCTCTTAACCCTTAATTTTGTTTTTTTGAGATATCATCCCTTCTTATTCAATTCACTCTGTGCTCTCTGACTGTGTGTGTATGTGTGTGTGTGTGTGTGTGTGTGTGTGTGTGTGTGTGTATAATCCCTCCAACTACCCAGATATTGAGAAAAGTTTCAAGAATTACAATTCCATGTAGGATTGTAACCAGTTCAACTTTAGTAAGTTCCTTATGATTTCTCTTTCCTGTTTACCTTTCCATGCTTCTTTTGATTCTTGTATTTGAAAGTCAAATTTTCTTTTCAGCTCTGGTCTTTTCATCAAGAATGCTTGAAAGTCCTCCATTTCATTAAAAGAACATTTTTTTCCCCTGAAGTATTATACTCAGTTTTGTTGGGTATGTGATTCTTGGTTTTAATCCTAGTTCCTTTGAATTTTAGAATATCACATTCCATGCCCTTTGATTCCTTAACGTGTAAGATGCTAGATCTTGTGTTATTTTGATTGTACTTCCACAACACTCAAATTGTTTCTTTCTAGCTCCTTACAGTATTTTCTCTTTGACGTGATAACTCTAGAATTTGGCTATAATATTCCTAGGAGGTTTTTTTGGGGGGATCTCTTTCAGGATGTGATCTGTGGATTCTTTCAATATTTTTTTGCCCTCTGATTCTAGAATATCAGGGCACTTTTCCTTGATAATTTCATGAAGGATGATGTCTAGGCTCTTTTTTTGATCATGACTTTCAGGTAGTCCTATAATTTTTAAATTGTCTCTCCTGGATCTATTTTCTAGGTCAGTTGTTTGTCCAATTATATATTTCACATTATTTTCCATTTTTTCATTCTTTTGGTTTTGTTTTGTGATTTCTTGGTTTCTCAAAAAGTCATTAGCTTCCATCTGGTTCCATTCTAATTTTTAAAGAACTATTTTCTTTAGTGAGGTTTGATTCTCCTTTTCCATTTGGCTAATTCTGCTTTTTAAAGTATTCTTCTCCTCATTGGCTTTTTTGAATCTCCTTTACCAATTGAGCTAGCCTATTTTTAAAGGTGTTATTTTTCTCAGCATATTTTGGGTCTCCTTTAGCAAGCTGTTTACTCACTTTTCATGATTTCTTGCATCACTCTCATTTCTCTTCCCAATTCTTTTCTCCACCTCTCTTACTTGATTTTCAAAATCCTTTTTGAGCTCTTCCATGGCCTGAGACCATTGAATATTTATTTTGGATGTTTGGGACACAGAAGCCTTGACTTTTATGTCTTTTCCTGATGGTAAGCACTGTTCTTACTCATCTGAAAGGATGAGAGAAGGCACCTGTTCATCAGGAAATTAATCTTCCATAATCTAATTTTTCCCCTTTTTGGAGCATTTCCCCAACAGTTACTTGACTTTTGGGTTCTTTGCCAAGAGTAGAGTATACTCTGGGGACCTGTAAGATCTCATTTCCTCCTAGGTGGCACAATCAAGCCTGCACACTGGTCTGGGAGCAACCAGAAACTTTTGTGCCCAAAATCTTCAAGTAGTAGAATTTCCTCTCCACAATCACCTAGCCTTCAATTCCCCCATGCCAGCAGTCAGGGCTGAGATTCAGATCAACTTCTCAGTATCCCCAGGGTATTTAGGCAGGGGCAGGGCTGCCACTCAGTGTGAGATTCAGATCACCTGCTCAATTCCCCCAGGAGCTTTAGGTTGGGGCAGGGCCACAACTCAGAGCTGAGGTTTAGATCAGCTGCTCAAGTATCCCAGAGGTTATGATGAGGCCTCCAACAATGGATGCTGCTTGCCATAGGAGCTGCTGCTGCCCGCAGTCACCTCTGCTGCCATCGCCTGGGGCCAGAGCTGTGGGGGGATCCTGCTCCCTTCTCAGCCAGCTGAAAAAGCCCTCTCACTGATCTTTAGCACTTGTGGGTTGAGGGATCTGTGAACTACCACTGCTGCCTCTGTAGATTCTGCTCCCTCTGATCCTCCTCCCAGTGCCCTGGGACCAACGCTGGGCTGTGCTCCACTCCACATCCAGTGCAACAGACCTTTTCCTTCAGCCTTCCAGGACACCCAGGGCTGGAAGTCTCCTCTACTCCATCATTCTATGGCTTCTCCTCTGGGATTTGTTGAAAGTCATTCTTTACAGGTATTTTATGGGCTGTGGGGGAAGAGCTAGTGTTTCTATGTCTTTCTACTCTGCTATCTTGGCTCTGCCCCAAAATTTATCCTTTTCACTGATTCTCACAATCCAAGATAACAACTCTCTAGTCCTTTGGGTGAACTGATTCAAAATATCTGTGACCTCCTGCTGAATAAAATCCTCAATTATCTCTCCTAATACTGTGTGGGCCCCCTGATTCTCCTTCCCTTCCACCTACCCAAATACTGAGAAAAGTCTCAAGAGCTACAAATATTATCTTTCCATGCAGGAATATAAACAGTTCAACTTTAGAAAGTCCCTTATGATTTTTCTTTCCTGTATACCTTTTTATGCTTCCCTTGATGCTTGTGTTTGACAGTCAAATTTTCTATTAAGTTCTGGTCTTTTCATCAAGAATACTTGAAAGTTCTCTATTTCATTGAATGACCATTTTTCTCCTGAAGTATTATTCTCAGTTTTTCTGGGCAGGTGATTCTTCCTTTTAATCCTAGTTCCTTTGACTTCTGAAATATCATACTCCAAACTCTTCGATCCCTTAAAGTAGAAGCTGCTAGATCTTGTGTTATCCTGATTGTATTTCCACAATATTCTAATTGTTTCTTTTTAGCTGCTTGCAATATTTTCTCCTTGACTTGGGAACTCTGGAATTTGGCTAAAATGTTTCTAGGAGTTTCTCTTTTTTGGATCTCTTTCAGGAGGGGATTGATAGATTCTTTCAATATTTATTTTGCCCTCTGATTCTAGAATATGAGGGCACTTTTCCTTGATAATTTCATGAAAGATGATGTCTAGGTTTTTTTTTTTGACCATGGCTTTCAGGTAATCTCATAGTTTTTAAATTGTCTCTCCTGGATCTATTTTTCAGGTCAGTTGTTTTTCCGATGAGATATTTCACATTGTCTTCTATTTTTTCATTCTTTTGGTTTTGTTTTGTGATTTTTTGGTTTCTCATAAAGTCATTATCTTCCATCTGCTCCATTCTAATTTTTTTTTGATGTTTGAATAAACTCCCCAAAGTAGGTTTTATTGTATCATTATCCTCATTTAACAGATGGAGAAACTGAGGCTCAGAGACATTAAATGACAAGCCCATGGTAACACAGCTAATAATATAGTTTCAGCATAAATTGTCAGAAGAAGATTCAAACTCAGGTCTGTCTTGAAGTTTGAGGAATCATGAGTCAGCTGTATGCTCCTTGTAGGCTCAGGCAAACAGTTTATTCTTAACCTTTTCCATTTAGCACCATCTTATCTTCAACGTCCAATAGCACTAGTAGGGCTGTCTTCTCCACAGAATGAAATGAAGAGATTTAATGGATCATTTTCCATGAGTAAATTGCAGAGGTTCAGGGGTGATCAGGGACCTCCAAATACCGACAGTCTAGGTCATGCTCAAATGAATTTGACTCAAGCCTTCTTAAAGCCAAAGAAAACAAAGTTTATCAAAGATTCGCCAAATTGAGTTGCCTCTTAAGGAGTCTAAGCATTTGTAATGCTTGTATTCACAAGTGGGCCAGATAGAATCCCAGCTAGACAGAGTCTGAGCTGGATTGCATCTGAGCCTCCATTCTAATTTTTTAAAAAACTATTTTCTTCAGGGAACTTTTGAACCTCCTTTTCCATTTGGTTAATTCTGCTTTTTAAAGCATTCTTCTCCTCATTGACTTTTTGGACCTCTTTTTCCAATTAAGTTAGCCTACTTTTAAAGGTGTTATTTTCTTCAACATTCTTTGGGTCTCCTTTAGCAAGCTGTTGACTCACTTTTCATGATTTTCTTTGCATTGATCTCATTTCTCTTCCCAATTTTTCCTCCACCTCTGTTACTTGTTTTTTGAAATCCTTTTTGAGCTATCCCATGGCCTGAGACCATTGTATATTTATTTGAGAGGTTTTGGATGCAGAAATGAACTCTGACGGTATGCATTGTTCTTCCTCACTTGAAAGGATGGAAGAAAATACCTGTTCACCAAGAAAGTAACCTTCTATGTTCTTATTTTGTTTCCCCTTTTTGGACATTTTCCCAGTTACTTGACTTTTGATTTACTTGACTTTTGAGTCCTTTGTCAAAAGGAAGACATACTCTGGGAACCTGTAAGTTCTCAGTTTCTCCAAGGTGGCATAATCAAGGCAAGAGTTTACTCTTCTCCTCACCTGTGCACTGGTCTGGGAACAACCAAAAACTTTTCTGCCCAGAATTTGCAAGTAGAATTCCCTCTCCACAACTGCCTCCAGCTCCAACATGCCAGCATTCCTCCTACCCCCAGGGCTGAGATAAAGATCAACTGCTCAATTCCCCCAGGGGCTTTAGGAGGAAGGCTCCAAAAATGTATGTTGCTGCTGCAGTAGCTGCTGTGGGCAGTTCAGACCATGTTCCTTTCTTCTGGGTGAAGGAGATTTCTCACTGACCTTTGAAGCTGACTTTGGTATTTGTGGGTTGAGCAATCTGGGAACTGCTTCTGCCAGTGGCTCCTTGAAGTTTGTTCCAGGTTCTGCCCCTGCCATCCCCTGCGCATCTTTGGCTGCACTCTGCTCTGTTCCTGGTATGAAAGATCCTTCTTGTCAGCCTTCCAGGCTGTCCTGGGCTGGAAATCTCTTTCACTCTGTTGTTTTTTGTCTTCTGCTGCTCCAGAATTTGTTTAGAGACATTTGTTACAGGTATTTTATGGGTTGCGTGGGGGAGCTTCTACAATTCTGCCTTTCTACTTCACCATCTTGGCTCCACTCCTTTAACATTCATTTTTTAAAAAATTTCTGAGTTTCAAATTCTCTCTGTAACTGTTCTTTAGAGTTCAAAGGATAAGGTAAGAAGATAACTATGTACCTACATCTATTAAGCTACAAACTGTAAAGAGAGACATAGTAGAAGAAGAATAGTACTTGAATGTCCAAATATTAGCAAGAGACCCATACAAAAAAATGCCAATAATGAATTCCATGGCCTTAAAAGTCTGATAACTTAGAAAATGAAATAAATAACTTAATTAAAGGAAGGATAGTAAAACTTATCCTGTAATTATCCATGAAACCTGGTGAAATAAGAATAATGACTAAAATATGCCTCTCTAAGAGCATCCTTCTTCTGATGAAAAAGGATAAGGCAAGGGAATATTGGGTAAAGAGCAAAACAATACAGCCTCTTAAGAAGCTATGGTCACATAACAAAATGCATGAACCAAAAAGGGAAAGTATGGCAGAGAGTATTTATGTAGATGTTTAAAGCAGTAGAGGAGCAATATTGTCAGGCAAATAGACCATTTGGATAGAAATATATAATAGTTGAGCAGTTAAAATAGAAATTCACAATCCTAGAATGTAGTTATGGCATAGTAATAATAGAAGACTGGATAGCTCTCTGCTGATGAGCTCTTCACCTCCTTCCAAAAAGTAAAGCTGAAACAAACATGTTGTCTGTGCCTCAATGATATATCATGCTTTCAAGGCAAAGGAATCCATAACGAAAACTATGACTCCACATTTGATTCTTTTTTTAAATTTATTTTCAGTGTTTTACAATCACTACCATATGACTTAGATTTTTTTGCCCTCCCTTCCCCTCCTTCCTACTCACCCCCTCCCTCCCTCCCTGAGACACCATACAATTTTATATAGGTTCTATACATACATTCCTATTAAATACATTTTCACTATAGTCATGTTGTATAGAAGAATTAAAATGAATGGGAGAAATCATATAACATATCAAAATGTAATACAAGAGAAAATGATCTGCTACATTCTGTGATTGAATTCCATAGTTCTTTCTCTGGATATGGAAGGCATTTTGCCTTAAAAGACTACCGGGAATTTTTTAAGTCCTTGCATTATGATGAAGTTCTAAGTCTGCCAGAAAAAATCGTCAGACACTGTGGTTGTTTCTGTGTACAAAGTTCTCCTGGTTCTGCTCCTTTCACTCAGCATCAGATCATATCAGTCTTTCTAGGACTTTCTGAAGTCTTCCTGTTCATCATTTCTTATAGCACAATAGTATTCCATTACATTCATATACCATAATTTATTCAGTCATTCCCCAATTGACAGGCATCCCCTTGATTTCCTGTTTTTGGCCACCACAAAGAGAGCTGCTATAAATATTTTTGTACATGTGAGACTTTTCTCATTTTTATGATTTGTTGGGGATACAGTCCTAGAAGCAGTATTGCTGGGTGAAAGGGTATGTACATTTTTGTAGACCTATGAGCATAGTTCCAAATTGCTCTCCAATATGGTTGGATCAGCTCACAGCTCCACCAACAATGAATTAGTGTTCCAACTCTCCCACATCTTCTCCACCATTTATCATCTTCCTGTTCTGTCATGTTAGCCAATCTGATAGGTATGATATGTTATCTCAGAGTTGTTTTGATTTGCATCTCTCTAATCAATAGTGATTTAGAGTGTTTTTTTTCATATGAGTATAGATAGCTTTAATTTCTTCCTCTGAAAACTGCCTGTTCATATTCTTTGACCATTTATCAATTGGAGAATGACTTGTATTCTTGTACATTTGACTTAGTTCTCTATATATTTTAGAAATGAGGCCTTTATCACAGATACTACTTGCAAAAATTCTTTCCCAGTTTTCTGAATTTGTTTTGGCAGATAGACTCCCAAATATTTTATAGTGTCTACCCTATTTTTAAATGGGATTTCTCTTTCTGTCTCTTGCTTTTTGACTTTGTTAGTAATATATACAAATGCAGAAGATTTGTGTAGGTTTATTTTGCAACCTGCAACTTTGCCAAAGTTGTTTATTATTTCAAGTAGTTTTTTACTTGAATCTCTGGGATTTTCTAAGTATATCATCTTATCATCTGCAAAGAGTGATAACTTAGTTTCTTCTTTGCCTATTCTAATTCCTTCAATTGCTTTATCTTCTTTGATTGCTATAGCTAGCATTTCTAGTACCATGGTGAAAATGGACATCCTTGTTTCATCCCTGAGTTCACTGGAAATGCATCTAGCTTATTTCCATTGTATATAAAGCTTGCTAAAGGTTTCTGGTAGATACTACTTATTATTTTGTGGAAAGTTCCATTTATTCCTATGCTCTCCCATGTTTTTAACAGGAATGTGTGTTGTATTTTGTCAGAAGTTTTTCCTGCATCCAGATTTGATTCTTACCAACACAGAGGAACTAGTTACTGAAATAAAAACTATGAAAATCTTGGGAGTGTTATGGAATAGGGAAGAAAATGGAAATATAGTTTAAATTTCATTCTAGGTGTTGGACAGTCAGTTTTAAAGAAATGTGTAGGACTCTTTTCATGAAAATTCTACAAGTGGTGTCAACCCAGGAGGGACAGAAAAAATAGTCTGGGAATGATGTTATGAAGATAAAAACAGAACTATTTCTGATGAAGAGGAAAAGAAGAGTAATTTTAAAAGACTGATATGGACTCATATTGCCCACTTTGAATTTTAAAAAGACAAACAAGGGTAATAGGACTTGGTCTACTAAGAATAGTCTCATACATATCAAAGTTGAGGGTTAACTGAGCCTAGAAAGACATACTAAGAAAAGTGGAAAGGCCTTTTTTCCTTTTTGATTTTATTTTGCTATATAGGAGAAAAGAGGAGGATGAGAGAAGAGACATAATTATTGCTTAAGGTCTATGAGACAGTGATTGGAGACATGATAAAATGGCTCAACTCTTATTTTGCTTCTGTGTATATTTTTCTGCCAAAAAGTATGATTTTAGTGTTAGAAAAATAAAGAGTTTACAACATAGAGGATAGAGAGCTAGCCTCAAGGTAAGACCTGGGTCAAAATCTTAGCTCTTCCACATAGTGGGAGACAAGTTGATCCTGGGTAAAATCTATCAGGGCCACAGGCAACTCACTAAGACTAAAAAATGTTGCAAAGAACCTGCTGATTTGATGGAGTAAAGGAAATTTTTCACTGGGTGTTCCCTACATGGACAAAATCACATTTTCATCCTCCTCCCTCAAATTTCCATCTCCAATTCAGTTGTTACTGTTGAGAGATCAAAATCAGGAGGACAAAAGAGGCCCCTGTTTTACAAAATTGGAGAAGGGCAAAGATTGCCCCAAATTTCAAAAGAGGAAGGAGAATAGAATGTATAAATGATAGGCCAGTAATAGGTTTTTTTTTTACCTTGCGAAAGATCTAAAATTCATTATTAAAAGAATAGTGATCATCTAAAAACAATGGTGAAGAGTATTCATATCTTCAGCAAATGAACTAGCATTTATTAGGTATGTACTTTGTGCCAGGTACTATAACTAAGTGCTGAGGATACAAAGAAAGATCACACAAAACAAAACAAAAAGCAGTCCCTCCCCTCCAAATCTTCACAGTTTAAGGAGGGAGACAACATTCAAACTATGTACAAACAAATTGTATGAAGAACTAATTGAGTGTTCTTGGGGGAAAGCTCTAAGAAGCAGGCAGATTGGGAAAGGCTTCTTAAAGAAGGTGAGGCTTCAGTTGATTCTTGAAGGAAGTCAGGGAAGCCCAGGAGGTGATAATGAAGAGAGAGCAAGTTCTAGGCTTAGGGTCCAGGACAGTGAAAATGCTCAGAGTCCAGAGATGGACTGTTGTGGTTTTGGAACAGCAGAATGGGCAGTGTTACCAGATTGCAGAAAGTAAGGTGTAAGAGCACTGGAATGGCAGGAAAAAACCAGGTCATGAAAGACCTTAAAAGCTAAACAGAGGGTTTTATATTTGGTACTAGAGGTCATGAGGAGCCACTGGAATTTATTGAACAGGAGTGTGACATGGTCAGACTTCAGCTTTAGAAAGGTCAATTTGACAGCTAAATAAAGGATGAATTGGAGTGGGAAAAGAATTGAGGCAAGAAGAGCAACCAACAGGTTATTACAATAGTCCGGATATAAGATGAGGCCTACACCAAGCTGACTGCAGTATCAGAGAAGAGGAGGGAACTTATAGGACAGATGTTTTTTATTATTCAGTCAACTCAGTCATGTCCAACTCTTCATGACCCCATTTGGGGTTTTCTTGGCAAAGACCCTGAAATGATTTTCTATTTCCTTCTCCAGCTCATTTTACAGATGAGGAAACAGAGTTAAGTGACTTTCCCAGGGTCATACAATTATTAAACATCTGAGGCTGGATTTGAACTCAGGTCTACCTGACTCCAGGTCTAATATTCTATCCACTGTACCACCTAGCTGTCCAGAAACAAAAGAACTTGTCTACTGATTGAATATTAAAGCTCAGGTCATTATAGATGAATCTCATTTTCTTTCTTGATAGATTTGTACATTATAGGAGTGCCAAAGACATAGTTTACCTAGATTTTATCAAAGTAGTTAAAATCTCTCATGCAAATTTTATAGACAAAATAGCCATGGGCTAGATGAAAACAGTTACATAAATTTAGAACTGATTAAGTGGTCAGACCCCAAAGCAGATAGTAATAGTTTGGCATCAAATAGAAAGGCAGTCTCTATTGAGGTATCTGTGTTTGGCTCTGTGCTGTTAAGCATTTACTGTCTGTGAGAGTCTGAATGACCTAAGTTTTTATCTCTTTCATTAGTAAATGAAAGGGATTAAAAAGTTAAACAATTACAATATGAAAATTAATTTGGAGGTGTTTTCGTAACTGTTGTGTACTTAGATTTATAGCCTTAATTTTATAGTAATGCTTTTAATCCATTTGTATGCATGAATATGTTACACACTTGAGAATAAATTTAACAGGTGACAATTTTATAGATAGAACTATACAATAGGCATATATGGGAATACATACAAAATATGCATATTTATAGATTTTAAAATAAGCATCCATTCAATAAGTTGTAGTTCCAAAAGCCTTGAAGCCTGAGATTGTTCCAGTAATGTCCAACTATCTATCAGAATCTTTGTGGCTAGGACCCAGGCATTGGAAGACAATTCTGACAGATGTAACCTGGGGATCAATCACTCCACTCAATCCATCAAACTAATTTCCCAAATATTACAGGGTCTATCTCAAAATTAACCCCACAGTACATATTTATGATGCTCCCAAGGACATTAGTTATCCAAACTTTTACCAAAGGTCATAAGTTGAACATAAGGAAGTCCTACTTGAAGACTAGAAAAGCTAACAAGGCAGGAAAAAGAAGAGTATGTAGGGCTAGAGTACTATAGCAGAAAAGCATCAGAACACCTCCATAATCTATATAGCTAATTATTCCTAAGTACCTCTTTTTGATTCTTCTGAAAATTTTGTTATTTTAATGCTGCTACCATAGTTCCTATCTTTTCTCTTGTGATTCTGTCATCACTCATTTTCAGAATCTTAGACTTCAGATGATACTTCTCTAATCTTATCCTAATATTTGATTATGTTACATAATAACATTAAAATAACCTAAATTTTCTGATATCACAATTGCCTAAGTGTTATTGGACATGGATCTTCATACTTGGCTCCTTTGATTTTTACATTACTGGATCCCTGGAAATCACTCTTGGTTTGCTGGTTTAAACAGAATTATCTTGAAAACTTCTAGGAAAGCCTTTATCACTGAAAAAGAAGTGGAGTCCTATAAAAATAGTGTCAGGATCTCCAACAGTTCAGAATGAACTACGATAAAATAATAAATAATAAATCCTAAAGACAACAAAAGGGAATTTTTAAAGTTACTCTCTGATCAAGGGAAGATCAAAAAAATGAAAGGGCCACTGTTCTAGTTGAAGAGAATGATAACAGGTAATATAGAGAAGGTAGAACTACTCGGTTTGATGTTAATTTCATTTTCTTTGCCAAGGGGAAAGATATTTGACCTAAGCTGATTTCATTGAGGTAAAATCATCAGTCTCATATGAACTCTGTCACAGGTTTTGAAAGAACTGGAAAACCATAGAGAAGAGGAAAGATGCAAAAGACAAAGACAAAATTAACTGATTTATGACTTGGCTTTGATTTCTGGTAGAACTGTAGCGCTTTTAACATTTTTCCTATCATAGACCTCTTTGGTCATCAATGAACAACTTGTCAGAAAAAATGTTGTTGTTCTTCTTCTTAGGATAAATATCTGTTAGAGATGAGAGAAAATAAAGATGTCTTTTTTCCATCTGAGTTCACAAACTGCCTGATATCTATCCATGGATTCCTTGGGAATTTATGGACTCAAGGCAAAAAACACTTTTTCTAGGACATAAAAAATGATGATCACTAAATACAAGTATGATTTCAAGAGTAAGCCATGTCAGATTATCTTAATTATATCTTTTTTATTGATATTTAATTTTTACTTCACCTAGATTACTTCAGGTTCCTTCTCCCTTTCCTTGTCAATGAAATACCTCTTTTATAACAATTTGTTTAAAAATAAAAATGATAGAAAGATGCAGATAAAAATTCAGCAAAACTAATCAACTTCTCATAAAAAAATTTGACATTGTATACAATGTTCTACACCAGAGGTGGGGAACTTGCGACCTTGAGGCCACATGCAGTCTTCTAACTCCCTGGGTGCAGCCTTTTGACTGAGTCCAAGTTTTACAGGACAAATCCTTTTATTAAAGAGATGTGTTCTGTGAAGTTTGGATTCAGTCACAGGACCACATTTGAGGAGCTAGAGGGCTATATGTGGCCTCAAGGCCACAGGTTCCCTACCCCTGTTCTACATGCATGGGCACCCTTCCTCTGCACTGGAGTTGGAGGTAGGGAAGTAGAAAAAATAAGTTTTGGTTAACTGAAATAATCATTCAAAGCAATGTTTTTCTCCTTTATAATCAAAGATATGTAAGTTAAAAGAACATTAGGGTATAAACTCGTACCTATAATATTGAGGAGACTAATAAAATACAATAAAAGAAAAATAGATAAGTTAAAAATAAGCAAATACATAGTTAAAATTAAAAAGAACTTAACTGAATGAATAATCTTTGCCCCTGCTCAGAACAATCATTAATGAATCGAGTTACTTTTATAAGGAAGTACATAGGGAAGTACCTCAGAGTTTATTCCTTGTTCCTATTCTATATAACATTTGTAACAATGACATAGATTGAAATATGGCTAGTATATTTATTAATTTTACATGTGACACAGAACTAAGATGGAGAACTAGCATATTGGATGGTAATAGCAGGACTCAAAAGTATCTTAACAGGCTAGAACAATGAGATGAACCTAATGAAACGAAATTTACCAGGCATAAATGTAAAGTTTAATACTTAGGTTTTATAAAAGTTAACTTTAGACTGAGGGAGATGACAGTGGTTGATAGTTTATGTGATATGGAAATGTTCTTTTTAATAAATGTGAAGTGCAAAGTTGATATGCCATAATGAAGTGTGGCAAAACAATGACAAAATGGATATGATCTTAGGTGACTTAAGAGAAGGCAGGTCAGAAAGCAATAATCCTGCTATACACTGCCCTCACCAGGCTAGACTTGTATAATTATGGCCACTTGTTAGTGTCACATTTTAGGAAAGACATGGATAAGCTACAGTAGGTCTAGAGGAGAATGACCAACATTTTAAGGGAACTTGAAACTATGACATAAACTGCATAGGTATAGATTAAAAAAGAAAACACATAAGGGAAACATGATAGATATTCTGCAAGTATTTAAAGGTTTTTCATGTAGAAGAGGGATTAGATTTATTCTGATTGTCTCTAAAAGGTAGAGGTAGGAATAATAGATTGAAATTGCAGAAGAGCAGATTTAGGTCAATGTAAGAAAATGCATACTTACAACTGAAGTGGTATCCAAATGGAATGGGCTTACTTTGAATGGAATGACTTCCACTTCACTAGCATTCTTCAACAAAAGACTGTATGATCACTTGTCATGGAGTTGTCAGATGGCATGGCCTTTATAATTATTTCCTACTCTAATGTTCTGTGATTATATAAATGTTTCTTTAGATGTGAAGAACAAATGAAAAATTATTATAAATGGCATTTTTATTTCATTTTGTTTATAACAAAACTACTGGGGGGCATGATTGAATATCACTTTCTATTGCAACATTTCTAAACTTCCAACGACAATTCTAAGTCATGCTTTGGAAACTGCTACGCACTGCCAATTTGTCTCAATGAAAGCATCAGTCATAAGACAAAGAACTCCAAATTGCATAGGGAGTATAGACAATACAACAAGATTTCATAACATAATATTTAGACTGTTTTGTCTAAGTTTTGATAGCCTTTAAGATAATAATCACTTACTAATAACTTCTCATCACATTGGATCTCTTTTGAAAGAAGCAGTCTTTAATATTACATTCTACTTGGAATGGATTTAGTTTTGGCAAACAGTTCTTATCTTCCTTAATTGTAAGCCAGCATTAGTACAGAAGACACTGGGTAAAAGACTGGTAATTAAAACAGAATGAGAAGATAGAAGTGATAATTAGATGCTGGCACTTTAAGCTTTCAGTTGCTAATCAATATAAATTTAAGTGCAACATTACTCTTCTGATGTAATGGACAAGAAAGCACTGTATTAACCAGAATCCTAGCTCCATTCCCCATATTCGATTTGGTATTGACAAACTGAATAATTCATTAAGACATTGTTTTACTTTGTGTTCCTTTGTAACGTTATTGCTGGGAGATTCCACATCTGTTAGTGAGGGCGTGGAGAAATACTCTGGAGAATGCCAGTGATTTCCCTAGTGAGTTGTCACTTATCCACACTTCCTCTTCATTCACATCACTAGTTTCTGGTATAAACCATTTGTATTTCTTGTTTTTAACTAGCATTTTATATATTTTGAAATATGGGGTAGATATGGTAAATTTTTCTACACTCATCATTAAAAACATTGGATACTTGAAAACTTGTAGAAATTTACCAAAGTACCAATTCTATCTACCTTAATATTATAACATATTTTTGCAACTTGGAAGTGTATTCAGTTTAATTTAAAATAAGAATAGTGTTATTGTTTTGTAAAAAGTTTAGAAATTCTCTTTTTTGATGTAATTATTAAGTTACAGAGGCAGTATTACTTGGTCCATGCACATGTGATGAGGAAGGAAATGCTATGGTGGTTCCAATGAAATTCAAGTAAGTTATTTCTGAGTGCAATCAATACATTAATAAATTTAGTTGAGATAAATACCCCCCTGACAGGCTTTGTTCGGAAGGAAATCATGCTTCATATATTTAATATATGTATGCATGTATGCATAAAGAGATTATATTTTTTAAACTTTTCAGTAAGCATTTAAGCATCTAGCACACACACATGTATGAACATACACATACATGCACACACACATAAAAACACACATACACCCTCTCTAAATATGCAAGCATTTTCCACCAAAGTTGAACTCTAATGCTTCTTTTTGTCATAGCCATGACCCTGGGTTTTCAAATATGATGCCAATGAAGTACAAGCTTTCACAAATGCCACCAAGTTGGAAAGACTTTGAGTATGGACCTAGCCATGAGTCAAGTCAAGTCAACAAGTATTCATTAGGCACTAAGATCTCAAAACTAGACAGCTAGGCAAGTTCAGAAAGTCTCATCATCAAAAAATTGGTCACCAAAAGACTTTTTTGACCACAATTTTGAAAGACATTCTATTGAGTCAGTATGGCTATAATCTATACTGACATATGCAATATTAATGCTATTGTGAATAACACACACACACACATATATATAAATATACATATATATACATACAAATTCAAGGAGAGGATGAATGTAAAGATACAGAATAAAAAGAAAAAAGATTCTAGGGAAAATGTGGATTTTTAACCACTCGTGAAACTGACACCTACTTCCTTTTCATTTAAACTATCCTGTAAATCATTCATGTTCTTTCCAGGGGCCTCTCTTGTCAGATAAAATTAAATGGGGTATCCTTCACATAACTATTTCCCAAAATGGATCATTTACAGGAGGAACTACACCATCACTAATGTAACTCCTGAAGGAAACAGTCATTTATTAAAAAGTTAAGTACATATCTCAAGTGTTTGGTACTACTAGAATGATAAATGATGTACATTTACTTTATGAATTTTTTCTACTTGACAACTGTTCTAAAGAAAAATACCGCATACTACTAATTATCAAGGAAAAAATCTTTTAAATAACTGACTGGCAGAGGTCAGTTCTCTATTACTGCTTCCATGCAAGGGAAGTGTTTCCAATTATTTAACCCTATAATATTTTTCTGGATCCTCTCCACTAGACAGTACACAAAACCAAAAAGGTAAGAGCTACTTGTGACCAAATAATAAAGCACTATCTTGGACTTTCTTTAAAAACTGGGCCTCACAGAGATCCAAAAACTTTATTCCCCACTCAGAATTGATAGAAACTCAGGTATGATCAAATAACAAAAGATACACTGAGGTGAGAAGCATATTGAAAAAATAAAGCCAACTACTCTATTTAAGCTAAGTATTTGTGGTAGCAGAGTACCTTGCCATGCCAAAGGACCCATGGTACCATTGGTTTTCAGAATACCCAGGAAGAATAAAAGGAATTAGAGAACCATGAAGGGTTTCTGCCTTGCTAGCAGGAAATCTATATCATCGTTAAGAAGTCAGGAAAAGGAACTCCACTTCCTCCATAAGTCACCAGTGTGGGAGGCAAGGAGAAAACACACACAAATAAACAACTGCCACCACTGCTGCACTGACACTACAACAGAGTTCACTTGTTTCATCATTTACTCAAGAGGAGAGGAAATGTTCTCTGGTCCATGGCAATCTTCATCTCTAGCCTGCCAGCTATTTTCGATCCATTACTGCATGTATTAGGAATTGTATGGTTGGGAACTCAGCTGCTATGGTAAAGACAAGCATTGACTCTACAGTCAAAGGGATCATCTTTAGACATTTACTGCCTTTGTGGCCATGAGAAAGTTATTTAACTTTTCTGTCTCAGTATCTTAATCCTTTAATTCAGGGAAGACTGACGTAAACGTCCTTAGTGGTACTTTTCAAAGATGCATCTATTCTGTTATGAGTGTTCAATTTAGAGTCAGAACACCTGGTTTCAAATCCTACTTCTGTCTACCCTTATGACTTTGAGAACGTCATATCTCACTGGGCCATGCTTTCTTATCCATAATGTGATGCAATGAGCTACAGAAGTGACTTTACAACTTCTAAGTTCCTTCCACCTGTAAACCTGTGACTAAGAGAAAAGTAGTTTGTTCATAAACAAGTTATCTGTTTTTACCATGCAGACATTCCCAGTTCTATTTTAATCTGTTTCTTTTGGATGCTGCTTCATCCATACACATATAAGGCATTGATTCGCATGTCCAAAAAAGAATTCTGGAGTCAAATAGATGCAAATAATTCAAATCTAAGTATGGTAATTAGAAAAACTCCATAATCAATGATTCAACATACAGTTAGTTCATAATGGTTGTGGTTTGCAAGGAAAGTTCATAGTTTCAGTTGAATGATTAGGACAAAAACCAAATTGTGAAAGGGAAAGAAGTGGAGGTTTGAATTATAGATGGATTTCTCAAGGAGTTTAGTGATGAAATGGAGGAGAGATAGAAGATCAAACCTATTGCGGATGGTTTGATGAAGCAAGGATTTTGTTTTTATTTTTGAGAATGAGGGATATGTCAGTACATTTGTAGGCAGTAGAGAATTCAGTAAATAAGAAGGGATTGAAGATTAGTGAGATTAGAGATTATAAAAGAGGCAATCTACTGTTGAAAATGGAATAGGAAAGGATCAAAGAGTCATGCACAGATCATTGCCTTGACAAGAGGGACTACTTTGTTACATAAGACTGAGGAGAAGAAGATAATCAGTTATCTCATTTCCTCATCTGTAAAATGAGGATAATGGTACTAAGCCTACTTGCCTCACAAAGTAGTTGTGAAGAAATGACTTACTGAACCGAATGCACAACAGGAGTTAAATTGCTATTTTGAAATTTCTGGTACCATATTCCCCCTGTTGAATATAGCCTTTTGAGTTTTATCTCTCAGATTAGATGACAGTATTCACAAATTTAATCTCCTAGGAGTATTATGTACTTCCAAATTCACTAATTGCTCATCTCCAAATAATTCTTATTTGTCACAGTGAAGGCAATAATAAATTAAGGTTATTTTGCACTTTGGCAAAACTGTTAGACATGTTTATTATATATTTTTATATTCATATTACCTGACATAAATTTTGTTTCTAGTCTTAAAATGTGTGAACCCTACCTGTTGGTATAATTAATTAGCACAGCTAGCTTTAATTATATTTAATTCAATTTTCGGTTGTCCAAAAGACCAATATTAATAGATGGGATGCAAATTTGACTTTCTTGGATTATTCTCCAAGACTAAGTAATGAGACCATACTAAGGATAGTATTGGGAGTGGCTGAAAAATGGAATTTCTGGTAGTTAGATTAAATAACCTTTTCTCTAAAAGAGTCATCATGATGCATTATGACATTCTTTATAAATGTTAGTCCTAAAGGAAATTGTTACCATGACAGAAACAAAATCTAACATGTTTGGCCAGGTGAATCCCTCTATGAATGCATACAATAGTAACTGTTTTATTTGGAAAAAGAAAATGAAATATGCACTCTATCACAAAGGAATTAACCAAATGTATATTGCCTCTGTGCATAGCATTAGAAAGACTTTCAGAGCTGGCACTCATTACCATTTTCCTGTTAGGATTACAAATATCCTGGAAATAAGCACTTGCTCATTCACACAGAACGAGAAGCAGAATATGACATGAGAGGAGAAAAGACTGATGACTTCATTTATTTTTAGAATATTTTATCAGGGTATTTCTAGTTCTTATAAGGGAGATTTAAAATATTTAGAGTTATTTTTTAGAAGCGTATATTTAATTGAGCTTCTCTTCCCTTTCCTAGTTTTCACAGGTCTAAATCAGAGTTTTCATTGAAAAACTCTAGTGCACTAAAACCCTTTATTTCATTCTATAGAGATCACTTGTGGTGCCCTTCATATTCAGGTGTGTTTGGTTTTTTTCAGTTTAGCTAATACTGTACATTGAAATATTCTCACTCTCTCAATGGTCCTCATGACAAATTAAAAAATTATATGTAGGCATATGCAAAAAGTCTGTGGTCATGAAAGAGTTATTCACTGTGTAAACAATTTGATTACTGAAAATTACAGTAAAAGTATTACTCATGCTAAAATAAGATTGTAAAACAAGACATGATTTTGAGACTTCACCACTGAAAAAGTCTACCCCTGAGACAAGCACCTTGAAGTAAGTAGTATTACAACTGACAGCTTTTTTATCCCTCTTGCAAAAGGCAACCCACATGATGTTGATGCAACACAATTTGATATTGCTCCTTCCCACTTTTAAAGAACATGTAATCAACGGAAACAGTATTTAGAATGCTATTCATTGATATTTCTTTTTGTTGTTCAAGTCTGTTTGATCTTTAAGGCCAATAAAACATAAAAAAGAAAATATCTGTACAGGTTATTAAGATGAAGATCTGGGACTTATCTCACCCACTCTGTTGTTCTTGAGGAAACCAATAGCACTGAATATAAAATCAGTTTTCTACACCTTTAGATCATATAATTTATTTCTAGAGTTGTTTCCAGGGGAGAGTGTAACATTTTCATTTCATTCTAATCTGCAACTTTTAAAAATGACAACCACACATGCATTATAATGGAGCAAAATGGAAAGACTATTACCAAAAAGTGTGACTCCCCCATTCATCTTGACAAACAGATGTAACACTTCGACAGCTAATCACTTTGGGATTTTTCATCTATATCCACCCTGTTCTAAGTTGATCTATTAGTTTTAATGGCTTGCTGGACTCCCACTGAATGGTTTGATGAAGATAATGAACAATAATACACGTTTCATAATCATGAGATTTGGTAAGCAAAACAACTTTTTAAACTTAATGTATACAAAATTGTAAGAAAATTATGCAAATATTTCCATTTTATTATTAAAATCTTATCAAACTTTTGTCATATTGCTTTGAGAAGCCTTGAATATTGCCTTAAAATATGCCAAATCATAGATTTTTTTAAAAAGGAATATGTCATTGTCACTAAATACATTTTTTCAATTTAAAAATATCCATTTCTCTTTATGATCAGTGTTTAATTTTTCCATTGAGAATTACGCTGAAGTTAGGCAGAAAGTTTAAGAACTCTGAAACATAAATGTATTTTAAGCTTTAGTAGTTTATAATTACACTAGTTCTTTTTGGACATCTTCCATTGCAATGTAGAAATTTAGAGGAGAGATTGGAGACAGAGAGACAAGAGATAGAGATCAATAAAAAGCAACAGAGACACATAAATAAAGACCAATACAGAGAATACAAATGGACAAACTGATAGTAGCAAGAAATCAGGGAAATAGACAGAGATTTAGGAAGCAAAAGAAAGAGCAACAAAAGGAGAGATTCTCTACAAAGCTTATCAGTTTAAAGCAAGATTTTGCCAGTCTATGAAAAGCAATTGACGTTAATCAATGAGTACTGAACCACATAATACATAATATTTATCCACAGAATCTAAGAGATGGAAGTGGTAAGACCTCTAGTCCCACTTTTGTCATTGTTGCTGAATTGTTTCAGCCATGTTCAACTCTTCATGACTTCATTTTAAAGTTGTTGGGTTTTTATTTGTTTGTTTGTATTTTGGCAAAGATACTAGAGTGAGCTGCCATTTCCTTCTCCAGTTCATTTTTACAGAAGAGGAAACTGAGCCAAACTGGCTTGCCCAGGGTCACATAGCTAGTATCCGAGGCCAGATTTGAACTCAGAAAGATGAGTCTTCCTGGCTCCAGGCCCAGTACTCTATCCACTGCACTACCTAGCTACTTCTAGGTCTGACATTTACTTAAATAAGAATCCCTTTACATTGTACCCAATAAGAAGATATCCAGTCTTTGTCTGAAAATCTCTAGAGAAGACCAACTTATACCCTGCAAGTCAGCTCCTTCTACTCTTGCATTGCACTGATTATTAAGAATTCCACCACCGTCAGCCCTAATTTCAAGTTTCTTTCCAACTTTGACTCATTGGTGCTTATTCTGTTCTTTTTAGCCAAAC
Organism: Notamacropus eugenii; assembly: GCF_028372415.1. Lineage (NCBI taxonomy): Eukaryota > Metazoa > Chordata > Mammalia > Diprotodontia > Macropodidae > Notamacropus > Notamacropus eugenii. The sequence goes on along the minus strand of NC_092875.1, from coordinate 281,615,589 downwards.
AGAACTGGCTCAATACCTCTTTCATATGAAGCCTTTCAGTTACTTGATGACAGCTAACTCCTCCATAAGTCTCCTTTTCATGACGGTAAGCATCTCCAGTTTTTTCAAACAATCCTTTGATCTAGGATGCCCAGGGCTGACCAGAAAGTCAGTTTCGAGATCTTTCTACTGGTCACTCATTTGTGGTTATCATAGTTACTACTAGTATTATTGCTATGTCAATTATTGGGTTAATTATCATAGGTGTTACCTCTGTATGGACAATTCTCTTATTGAAATTCTTTCAGGTGCTCCTGATCAATATGTTTCAAAAGCTGATTTTTCAAAATATATATCTGAAGAGTAACATGATCTCAAGGCCTGCTATCATCCTGGTTGCTCCCTTCCCCCACCATTGGCTTGTAGCTTATCAAATGTCTTCCTTAAAATGTAACACCAAGTACTGTACACAACACCTCAGATTTGACATGGCCAAGGAAGTGTAATGTGTGATAATGGCATCTTTCATTCTGACTAGACACTGTACCTTTATTAATATTGCCTTTATGATGTCTGTATCACAGTTGACTCATACTGAAATGGCAGTTCATTAAAATCCAGAGATCTTTTTCAGATGAACTGCCATCAATCAACTCATCAAAAAAATGTTTATTAAGTGTCAGACTCCATTCTAATGACTTGGGATTCAGAGATAAAAATGAAACAGTCCCTGTCCTCAAATAGCTTACATATCATTTGTCTTCCTATATAATCAGATCTCTTCCACCTTATACTTATGAAATTGACCTTTAAAATAAAAATGAGTCCTAATATTTGTCCCTTCTATATTTAAATATATCATATTCTACACTGAGAATAAACCGTAACCAATGGTCATTGGTTCTACTGAAACACACAACAGAGTGAGTCTAAGAGCTACAGTGGGAACCAGTGTGGTACAGTGGAAAGAGGAAGAAAACTCCAAATGATGTCACGAAGAGTTGAACACAATTTAACATCACACTTTAGGCACTGGAGGTGCAAAGACAAAGCTGAAATTATCTCTGACCTCAAACAGCTTATATTGTATCAGGAGAAAAATATTTTACATATACAGAATATATGCAAAATAAATACTAGTAATTTGGGGAAGGAAATCAATTACCCAGTTAGAAGTAGGAAAGGTAAAGGCTTCCTGGGGAAGATGGTATTTGAGTTGAGTCTTGAACTTAAAGTCTCGAAGTACAAAATTCCAACAGGTGAGGAAGGAGTACATTCTGGGCATGAGGAATGGTTAATGCAAAAAAAAACACAGATGAGAGATGGGGGTGTTATTTGGAAGAAATAATAAGGCTAATTTATCTGGATGGTAGAGTGCAGGAAAGAGAGTAATGTATAAAGAGGATAGAAATTTGATCATGAAGAACTCTAAATGCAAAACAAAGGAATATAGCAGAGATCTTTGATTATACACTGTGATTTGAATAAATATTAAATATGATCAATATAGTAAATATTCCACTTGGAATAAACAAGGGCTTTACGGAACTCGTTACTATAAGTATGACTGAAATAGTGTGAGTGCTCAACAAGCTGTCTACATCTATATTACACTGCAATGCTCTTAGCTACTTTGTCCCATACTATTATCTTGGCTCTCACCCAAGTCCCTCTATTACCACTTGTTGAAGTGCTAGTCTTTGTCTTCAGTTCTCTTTTCTCTACCTAGCTTACAAATTTAGGTACAATATAGTTCTTGAGAGAATCAATTCACTTTTTGAATGGGCTATAACAAAGGAAAAATGTTACTTTCATTCTCATCTCAATGGCGTGGAAAGTTTTCCACAATTATATTTGGGAAGATGGGCTGAAGTTGTACATGAGTAATTGTGGGATCTTCTAAAAGAACTATGTGATAAAAATTTCAAAAGCGTTGGTAAAGACACACATTCCTGGCATCCCAATAAGTGCTGAGAAAAACTATGGGGCACCAATTAGCAGAGTACGAAATTTGAGGTTCCATCAGTATCTGAACACCACATGATGTCATGACATTAAGCTGACTTTCCAGAAGTGGCAAATCAGTATTTCTTCCTGGCTACCTCTCATAAACTATAGTTGCCAATTGTGCAGCAGGATACCAGGCAGATGTCCTATTGCCTCCTGGGATCACTTGACCTTAAAGGCACCAGAAAAGCAATAAAACAGCTCTTATCCCACCGCAGTGACTATCCTTTAGAATCAAAGAATAAGAAAAGGGAAACACTCACTCTTTGAGATAATGCATTACTGCTGAAATATGCTTAGTGATACCCAAGGGACTTAGAAATTTAATTGCACTCTACCAAACAACTAAATTGTATCCTGAGAGTTACTTTTTCTATTAGGTAGACAGAATAATAACAACTGATTTCTAAAGCTTAAAAATACATATATTATTTCTTTTGAACCTCTCTATAAATTGTACACAGGTGTGATTATCCCTTTTTACAGTTGAGTAAACTGAGGCTTAGTTAGATTAAATAAGCTCTTAATATGCTCACTCAGTAAATCCCAAAGAAAGCACATTAACTCCAAGCCTAGCATTTGATATGTGATGCCATAAACACATAGATTGCATTATGTCTCTGTTATATAGCTATATGTATTAATTCTGTAGGGTCCTGAAGTTAGGAAGGATCTTAAAGGCAATCTAATCCAATATCCCATTCAAGCAAAAAAAATCTTTGTAACATCTATGCAACCAACAAGTGATCCTGGCCATCTTGCCTCTGCTCAGATACTTTGAGGGATGAGGTTTTCACTATTTAACAAAATAACCCATCTCATTTGTGTACTGCTAATTTTCAAGAAGTGTCTTATCTTGAGTCACAACAGGTCTTTACATAATTTCTACCTATTGGCCCATCCCTCAAAGTGACACAGAATGTCTAATTTTTCTTATACACAAAAGTACTTCAGTTAGTACAATATAATAGAAAAATCCACTGAATTGACAGTCAGGAGACCTGAGTCTCATTGCCCTCTCTGCCACTAAATTGTTGTTTTTCTTTCCCATCAATCATTTAAAGTCTCTTCACTTGATTCACCTTATCTACAAAATGATACTATCTGATCTATTTGGAATGGAGAGGGGTAAGGGAGGGTTAAACATTTGTAAAGCACCTACCATGTGCAATGACCTGTGCTACTTTATTATTGCTCAATCATTTCGGTGAATCTGACTCTTCATGACCCCATGTGGGGATTTCTTGACAGAGATACTGCAGTGGTTTGCCATTTCTTCTCCAGTTCATTCTACAGATGAGGAAACTGAGGCAAATGGGACTAAGTGATTGGCCCTGGGTCACACAGCTAGGAAGTGTCTTCAGCTGTATTTGAACTCAGGAAGATGAATCTTCCTGACTCTAGACTTGGCACTGTATCCCCTGCTGCCTGAGCACTGTGCTAAACACTTTATAATTATTGTCTCAGTAGATCCTCACAACAACCCTGGAAGGCAGGTACTATTGTACACAGTTGAGGAAACTGAAGGAGATAAAAGTTGGGATTTGCCCAGGGTCACACAGCGGGCTACTATATGTCAGAGACTGGAATTAAAATAATTGCCTTCCTGACTCAAGGCCTAGTTATCCATCCAATTCACGACCTATGTATCCCTAGGGCTATTAACTTTCTTGAGGGGAAGGTGTCAAACAGAGGAGCTTATATATCATCCTAGAAATGATAGTGAGTCACTGGAAATTATTGAGTAATGGGTTGACATTGAAAGACATACACACATATGTATGTATGTATGTGTATATACACATATATGTATGTATATATGTATACATGTACAGATATACATATATACACGTGTATGTATAGCTGAGTGGCAGATGGATTGGAGCGGAGAGAGTCTTGAGAGAGGGAGAAAAAAGCAGTAGGCTATTGAAATCCTTCAGGCAAGAGGTAATGAGAACATGAATTAGGGTGGTGGTTGTGAAAGCAGAAAGATACATCCAAGAGATTTTATGGAGAAAGAAATAGCAAGATTTACCAACTGATTAGATATGTGTGGTAAGAATGAGGAGTTAAGGATAACATCAAGCTTGTGCATCTGTGTGACTGAAAAGATAGTATTTCCCAGATAAGGAGGTTTGGAAGTTGGCCTGAGTTTTAGAGTAGGGGAGAGGGTGAAAAGATCATGAGTTGTGTCTTAGATATGTTGAGTTCAAGTTGCCTACAGACATCCAATTCAAAATATTCAATAGTCATCATCAATTGAAAAGTGTAAAAATAAAAATAAGATTTAGTCTGGATACATAGATCCAGGAGGCCTCTATGTAGAAATGATAATTTAATCATAAGAGCTGATGAGACAGATAACCAAGTGCAATAGTCTATAGAGGAAAAAAAGTTGAGAGCCCAGGAAAGAGACTTAGGTTAAAACCCTCATGGGACCAAAGGAGTGGTCAGACACGCAGAAGGAAAATAAAGTTAGATCAATGTCACAAATCCAAAGGAAAGAGTAACTAGGGGATGGTCATCACTCGTGTCAAATGTCAGAGATGTCAAGATGCCAACTGAGAAGTGCTCATTAGATCTGAGGGCAGTTAGGTGGCAAAGTGGATAGAGCGCTAAGCCTGGGCTCAGGAAGATTCATGTTCCTGAGTTTATATCTGGCCTCATATATTTACTAGCTAAGTGACCCTGGGCAAGTCACCTGTTTGCCTCAGTTTCCTCATCTGTAAAATGAGCTAGAGAAGGAAATGGTAAGCCACTCCTGTATCTCTATCAAGAAAACCCCAAATGGGGTCATGAAGAGTTGGACACAAGTAACAACAACATTAGATTTGGCAAAAATGAGATAATTTGGAATTATGAAAATAGGTTGTTTTGACTGGATTTCACAATATTTTTAAATACCTGCACTTGACTTCTAAAGAACAATTTTTTCTTTATCCTTTGGAAATTAGTCATCGTCAGGAACTTTGTTAAAATAGTTAGAATAATAGTTTTGAGCATGACATTTCTAATGACTATCATGCATACTCTGACAGATTTCCAATGTGGACAACTTTTGAGGAGAGAATATCGCCATTTATTTGTCGGTATAGCCACCTCCTCTAATGGAAATTCCCTCCACTGATACAGATTGGAAACTCTGCAGTAACTTAAAGTGTTCAAAAGTTGAAATAAATTAAAAGGTAAACATATACCACAAACTGAAATAGCTCATAGTTCCATGAATCAGCCTTTTAAAATAAATCAGAAAGCAAAGTTCATTGAACACCTAATTTTAGCCACTTTAAAAAATCATATTAACATCCATAGACCTTTGGGAAAAGATAAAGGAATATGTACAACTTCCATGTATTCTGTAATATTTTGGAAAGGAAATCAGACCACTGGGGAAAATCCCAAATTAAAACAATAAAACTTAAAAATTTGACAAACTGAGGGCAGAGCCAAGATGGCAGAGTAGAATCAGGCCCTCGCTTGAGCTCTTTCCCCAAACCCCTAAAAAAAATGTAAAAATTGAGTCTAAACAAATTCTAGTGCAGCTGAAGACACAAAAGGACAGACTGAAGCAAATTTCCAGCCCAAGAAAATCTGGAAGGTTCACAGGAAGGGTCTATTGCACCAGGCAGAGAGTGGAGCACAGTTCAGTGCAAGTTGCACTGGCACAGACAGAGCTGGAGCACGCCTTAGGGGATTAACTCTCTGGTTGCTACAGTGGTTTCCATAATTCTTCAAAGGTTAGAGAGAAGGGTCTCTCACCTGGCTCAGAGGGGAGCTTGGCTTGGTTTCAGCTGCTGCCAAAGCAATCACTGTCCTGAAGCCCTCCACTTAACAAAGAGCTCAAAGGTCAAGTAATTGGCTATGAAGATGAGCAAACAAGGGAGAAAAATAAACAAACTATAGATTCTTATTTTCCTGGTGAAAAGGTATTTTCTTAGGTGATGAGGAAGATCAAGGCATGCAACCAGAAGAAGAAAACAAAGTTGAGGCTCCTCCATCCAAAGCTTCCAAGAAAAATACCAATTGGTCTCAGGCCATGGAAGAGCTCAAAAAGGATTCCAAAAATCAAGCGAGAGAAGTAGACAAGAATTGGGAAAGACAAACAAGAAACAAGAAAATCATGGAAAATGAGTCAACAGCTTGCTAAAGGAGACGCAAAAAAATGTTGAAGAAAATATCACTTTTAAAACTGGATTAAGCCAAAAGGAGAAAGAGGTCCAAAAGCTGACTGAGGAAAATAATTCTTTAAAATTAGAAAGGAGCAAATGGAATCTAATGACTCTGAGAAATCAAGAAATTATAAAAATAAAACCAAAAGAATGAAAAAAAATAGAAGACAGTGTGAAATATCTCATTTGAAAAACAACTGACCTGTAAAATGGATCCAGGAGAGATGATTTAAAAATTATTGGACTACCTGAAATCCATGATCATAAAAAAGAACCTAGAAATCATCTTCCAAGAAATTATCAAGGAAAACTGCCCTGATATTCTAGAACCAGAGGGCAAAATAGAAATGGAAACCACCAATCACCTCCTGAAAGTGATCCCAAAAGGAAAATCCCTAGAAATATTGTAACCAAATTCCAGAGTTCCCTGGTCAAGGAGAAAATATTACAAGCAGCCAGAAAGAAACAATTCAACTATTGTGGAAACACAATCAGGATAACACAAGATTTAGCAGCTTCTACACCAAGGGACTGAAGGGCTTGGAATATGATATTCCAGAGATCAAAGGAGATAGGATTAAAACCAAGAATCACCAACCCAAAAAACTGAATACAATACTTTTAGGGAAAAAATGGAATTTCAATGAAATAGAGGACTTCCAAGAATTCTTGTTGAAAAGACCAGAGATGAATAGAAAATTTGACTTTCAAATACAAGAATCAAGAGAAACCTGAAAAGATAAACAGGAAAGAGAAACCATAAGGGACTTATTAAAGTTGAACTGTTTACATTCCTACATGGGAAGATGATATTTATAACTCATGAGACCTTTCTCAGTATTATGGTAGTTGGAGGGAATATACATATACATATATATGTGCGTGTGTGTGTGTGTGTGTGTAAGTATATGTGTATGTGAATCTATGCATGTATGTATATATTTGTATATCAATGCGTGTGTATGTGTATGTATATACATATGTGTATATACATGTGTACATATGTATCTGTAGACGGAGACAGAGATGGGAACAGCATGAGTTGAATAGAAAGGGATGTTATCTAAAAAATTAAATTAAATGTTCAGAGGAATGTACTGGGAAAGAGAGAAAGGGAGACATAGAATATAGTAAATCTTCTCGTATGAAAGAAGCAAGAAAAAACCTTTACAATGGAAGGGAAGAGGGGGAAGGTGAACGGGATTGAATGATCCTTACTTTCACTGGATTTGACTTCAGAAGGGAATAACAAACACACTCAATTGAGTATGGAAATCTACATTATCATACAGGGAAGTAGGGAGAAAGGGGATAAGAAAGGGGGATAATAGAAGAGATGCCAGATTGGGGAAAGGGGTAATCAGAAGCAAACACTTTTGTAGAGGGACTGGTCAAAGGAGAGAATAGAATAAATGGAAGGCAGTACGGGATAGAGAGAAATATAATTAGTTTTTTCATAACATTACTGTTATGGAAGTGCTTTGCATGACTACACATGCATAATCTATATCAAAATGCTTGCCTTCTCAATGAAAGTAGGTTGGAAAGGGGAATGGGAAAGAATGTGGAACTGAAAGCTTTAAAAATTAATATTAAAAGTTGTTTTTACATGCAACTAGGAAATAAGATGTATAGACAATGGGGTATAGAAATCTATCTTGCCCTACAGCAAAATAGAAGGGAAAGGAATGGGGGCGGGGCATGATATAAGGGAGGGCAGATTAGAGGAAAGGGTAATCAGAATACATGCTGTCCCTTTGGTGGGGGGAGGGGGAAATGGGGAAAAAATTTAAAATTCAAAATTTTGTGGAAGTGAATGTTGAAAACTGAAAATACTTAAAAAATAAATGCATCCTGCACTGCATATCTAAGAAATGCAATGTATTAATTAACCTATATGTTGCCTGCCAAAAGAAAAAAATGACCATCAATTCTATGGCATATTGACTGTTGGGTGGCCTCTTATTCATATTTTTTCATCTATACAAATAAAAATTTTCAATGAACACGTGTTTTTATAAGCCTTCATTTCCAACATATATTTATCATCACATGTTCTTCAACATACCCTTGGAAGACAGCTGCACAATTCTCTGTTCCATTTTAGTCTCCAGCTTTTTTCTTTGATTCAGTGTTATTTTAGTGATGACCATGATCACCATGACCACTGCCATGATAAAAATCACCTTTATCACCACCATCTCTAAGACTCTTTCAGAGGTTGTGTGCCAGAGTGAAAAAAGCCTGGGCTCTGGAGGAGTTGGATTCAGATCTTTGCTTTATTGAGTATTACTTATATTCTCTTGAGCAAGTCATAAAATCTTGGTGAATTTATTTTTTGTTGTTTTTCAGTCATTTTCAGTTGTATCTGATTCTTTATGACCCAATTTGGGATTTTCTTGACAGAGATATTGGAATGGTTTGCCATTTTCTCCAGCTCGTTTTACAGATTAGGAAACTAAGGCAAATAAGATTCAGGAACACACTGCTACTAAGTGTCTGAGGCCAAATTTGAACTCAGAAAGGTCTTCCTGAATGTCCAGTACTCACTCTATCCACTGCACCACCTAGTTACTGAATTTCTTTTTCTTCATTTATAAAAGAGGAGTTTAATAGGATAACTCTAAAGATCCATCTACCTCCAAATCTATCTATGAATCTATGCCATCATTAAATAACTTTAAAATTCCCAAGTTCATTTACTTATATCCCCATTTGACTTTCTCAACAATACTACATGGCATTACTAGTAGTAGTAGTAGTAGTAGTAGTAGTAGTAGTAGTAGTAGTAGTAGTAGTATGATTGTCCTTATTTGATAGTTGAGGAAAGCAAAGCTCAAAGAAGTGACTTGTGGAACTTTTAGATGGGGCAGGGGCAACAGGTTCCAGAATTTAATTAACCAGGAAAAGATTCCAGAATGACCTATTTCAGAGAAGGTAATAAAACTAAATACCACCAACAAGAAAAAATTAATAGAACAAACCAAAACAAAAGCTCAAACATTGCAATCCTTAGAGGAATTATTGTGGGTAGCACTTTTTACAGAGGCAGTTAAAAGGTATTGGTGAATAGAGTTCTGAACTTCAAGTCAAGCCCTCAGTTCAAATCCAGCCTAAAACACGACCTATGTGACTTTAGGCAAATCATATAACCTAATATGCATAATAATAATAGCACCTCCCTCCTGTAGTTGTGAACATCAAATCAGATAACGCATGCAACACACTTTGCAAACCAAAAAACCTTTATATAGATGCTACCTATCATTATTTCCTAGTCTTCACGGCTAGATCTTCCTCTGCAAATAAAAATTAAAATATGAAATTAAATAGAATTTGAAAATAGCTACAATCTTTCTCTGAATCTAGTTAAGTTCTTACATTGGAGAATAGATTGTTACTTTAAATGAAAACAACTGCATAACAAGAAGATAATATAAATTCAAAGACAATATAGGCTATTTTAATGAGAAATGAGTTCTTTACATTGTTTACTTAGCAATAATAACTGTCCAATCCCAAAGATGTATTTTTAAACGCTATGCTTTAAATGGAACAAACTATAAACAGATAAGTAGAAAATGCTCTTCACATTTGGGTTTTGTTTTTGTAAATGAGTTCATTTAGTAAATGATTTCATTCTTTTAAGATGTTCATTGTTTAAGCATATATAACTGCACAGTTATAATAGATTTGATAGGTAATTTAAGATAACCATTAAACTTTATGTCTTAATGACTCTTTTTTATACGTTATTTCAATTTTTAAGATAGAGATATAAAAACACATTTCTGTTTATTTACACACTCTCATTACTTCTGAGGTACAATCTTAATCTATCTTGCCTGTCTTTGTTATGCCTGTAGAATACTGAAGTGCTTACATTCCTCAGTCAATGAACATGTAAGTGCTTACATTGTATCAAAAGGTGTTGGGCATTAAAAGCTTCTTAATTATTTCAGCAAATGTTTATTAATGACCTACTGTGCGCCATACAAGAAGCAGAAAGCTTGAAAGGATAGAATTTAGGCTTTGGAGTTAAGAAATCTTTGGTTCTCCTGTATGCCAGCTTGGTGTTTCCAGGTAAATCACTTAACCTCTTGGTGTCTCAGGCAACTCTCTAAAGAGAGTTTCTGATTTGCCAGGGGTGAAAACATCTGTCCACAACTGGAATTTTCTTTACTGATGAAGTCGTAGGTCCAGACCAATATATGTATATATATATATATATATATATATACACACACACACATTATATATATATGCATGTGTGTGTATATATATATGTATATATGTATGTATGTATGTGTATATATATATTTTTTTTTCCATGCATATCCTACTCATTTTGACTCAATCTATAAACTCTCCAGGTCAGTTCTTTCCTAATCTTGGCATTTTCTACTGGGTCAATTAATTCACATAAAGACACCATTGTTTTAGAGGATGTAGGATGTGAAAAAGAGACATCCTCTCTCTTCCTGAGAGCACTCTGGAGGGGGCACATTGAAAAAGATAAAGGGCAATGGCCTCTCAATAGCTGAGTTCTTCCTCCGTAGTTACCTTTCTTCTCAAGTGCCAGAAATTCCCTCTTCTGAAGAGCTGGTTAGTTTACTTTTTAAAGGCTACCAGAGCTGGGGCTGTTCCTTCAGTCAGCCAAAGGAACCCTACTTTTCAAACAAGTTGGTAGATAAACCTCATAGCTCCTAAGGAACTGCGAAGACTTCTTTATAGTCTTCTAAACACTTCTCTATAATCTTAACTCTCAGTTTTTAAAATTCATTTGTGGGATAAAACAAGCATTTCCATAACAGTGTAATAAAAAAGATGATTACATATGAAATGGCAAATCTACTATGCACAACTTGCTATTTTTTTCAAATATATAACAAAATTATCATGTAAATTTTTTCTTCCCTCCCCTCAACCCCAGCCTAGATATGTACACATATCTAGCTCTATCTCGCTACACATACACCCACACATATGTATGTGTGTGTGTGTGTAAAATTATTTTATACATACTTCCATTTATTAGCTCTTTATCTGGATATAGATAGCATTTTTCTTCATGCCCTCTATAGTACAGATATTTATAATAGTCAAAATAATTTATTCACTGAAAGCTTTTTCAAGTTTTTAAAACAATATTGCTGTTACTATATACCACGTTCTCTTGATTCTGCTCATTTCACTCCATTGACTCTTGTGCTTCCTAGTGTTTTTAATAAGAAGGGATCAGAAGCATTTTCTGTGTCTATTGATATAATCACTTGATTTTTGCTTTTATTGTCATTGATATTGACAATTATTCTTAGTTTTCTTAATACTGAACCAACCCTTCATTTCTAGCATCCAATCCTATCTGGTCATATTGTATAATTGTGATATGTTACTATAGTCTCCTTGTTAGTATTTTATTTAAAATTTTTGCTTCAATATTCATTAGAGAAATTGGTTTACAGTTTTCTTTTTATTTTTTCTTTCTCTGGTTTAGATATCAAAGCCATAACATAGTTTAATTTTACATTTTCTCCTATAATTCATTTAAGTTTTAAGAATTTGGATGCTATGTCATTTGATGCATATATATATTTAGCATTGATATTACTTCATTATTTATGGTACATTTTAGTGAAATGCAATTTCCTTGATTACTGTTTTTAAGTTAGAGCTATTTTGGCTTTTGCTTTGTCCAAGATCATGATTGCTACTCTTGTCTTTTTTGCTTCAGCTAAAGAAGAATAGTTTTTGCTCCAGAATCTTATTTTAACTCTTTATATGCCTTTCTACTTCAAGTGTGTTGTAAACAACATACTGTTGGATTCTAATCCATTCTGCTATCCATTTCCACTTTATGGGTGAATTCATACCATTCATATTCACAGTGATACTTACAGTGTCTTTCCCTCCATCCTGTTTTTTTCTGTTTCTCTCTCTCTTTCTCTCTCTTTCTCCCCTAACCTGTCCCTCCTCAAAAGTCTGTTTTCCTTCTGACCACTGTTTCCTTTAATCTACTCTCCTTCTTATCATTCCCTCTTTTTCTTATCCCCTTTCCTTCTTATTTTCCTGTTTGGTGAGATGAATTTCTATACCCAAGTGAGTGTATAGATTTATTCTTGCCTGTATGAATCAGTTTAGAGGAAAAATAGGTTCAAACTTTGCCTGTGTTCCTCTCACATTTTTCCCTCAATTGTAAAACTCTTCCTGTTGTTTCTCTTTTGTATGAGATAATTTCCCCATTCTTTCTCTACCTCTTCTTTTCCCCATATATCTTTCTCAACCTTCCATTTTTCTTTTGAAATCATCCCATCAAAGCAGACTTACATCTATTCCCTTTTTTTCTATATATACTCCTTCCAACTGGGTTACATTTATCATCTTCCTTTTGGGAACCTTATTAAGTTTCTTTTGATTCCTCACTCATGTTTATGCCTCTAGAATCTTAGGTTTGAGTTATAAATTTTCTTTAATCTCTGATCTTTTTACTGGGAATGTCTGGAAATCCTGTATTTCATTGAATGTCTACATTTTCCTTGAAGGATTATACTCAGTTTTGCTGGAAAGGTTATTCTTGGTGTAATCCTAGTTCCTTTGGTTCCATGATATCATATTTGCCTTTTTGTATGGTAGCTACTAAATCTTATATGATTTTTGACTGAGGCTCCATGGTATTTGAATTATTTCTTTATATCTATTTGAACTATTGTCTCCTTGTTCTGGAAGATCTGGGATTTTGCTATCATATTCCTGGGAATTTTCATTTTGAGATCTCTTTCAAAACGTACATTCTTACAATTTTCATCTTGTTTTCCAGTTTCAAGGTTTTTTGTTTTTGTTTTTGTTTTTTTAAGATTTAACATTCTGGTTTTAAGCAGTTCTCCTTTTTAATTTCCCGGGGGAAAATAATGCCTAGGATCATGTTTTGATCATGGCTTTCAGGAAGTTCATTAATTAAATCATCTTTCTTCAATCTATTTTCCATGTCAGTTGTTTTTCTGATGAAACTTTTCATATTGTCTTCATTCTTTTTACTTTGGCTTATTTTTTCCTGAAGTCTTATGAAATCACTGGCTTCTTCTTGACCATTTCTAGTTTTTAAGGAATTATTTTCGTCAGTGAAGTTTTTGTACCTTTTTTCCCCTTACCATTTGACTATTTTCTTGAAGGAATCATTTTCAGTAGTATATATTGTTCTCTTAAAGAAAGGTCTTAATTCTCTTTTCACAATTTTCTTGCACTGTTTTCATTTTCCCCCATTTTTCCCTCTACTCCTTTTATTTGATATTTTTAGTCATCATTTGCTGTTTCCCCCATCTCTCTCTTTAACTCTTCCAGGAATTCATTTTGGGCTTGTGTCCAGTCTAGTTTTTCTTTGAAGCTTTTCTTGCAGATTTTTTTCCCATTGTTTTCTGTAATTGTCTTTAGCTTCCTTGTCACCACAACATTTTCTTTATGGTGTGGTTTTATCGTTATTGTTTGCTTTTTTCCTTAGCCTATTTCTTGACTTTGGATTTTATGAATTGGGGAATTACTTGGATTCTTACAAATTTGTCTATGTATTTGAAAAATGAGGTCTTTATCAGAGAAACTTGCTGCAAAACTTTCCCTAATTTGCTGTTTTCTTTCTAATTTTGGCTACATTCATTTTGCTTGTAATATAATCAAAATATTATCCATTTTACAACCTGTAATGCTTCTTGTCTCTTGTTTGATCATAAATTCTTCCCTTATCTGTAAATCTGACTGTTAAAATACCCCATGCACCTTTAATTTGCTTATGTTATCACCCTTTATGTCTAAATCATATATCCATTTTGACTTCATGTCAGTAGATAGTGTGAGAAGTTGGTCTATATCTAGTTTTTACAAAACTTCTTTCCAAATGTCCCAGGAATTTTTGTCAAATAGTGTCCAAAATCTTGCATTTTTGGTTTGTCAAACACCAGATTATTATGGTCATTTGCCATGTATTGTGTACCTAATTTCTTCCATTGATACAATGCCAGATTGTTTTGATGATTACTACTTTGCAATATAGTTTGAGATCTGGTACTGTTAAGTCAATTTTCTTCATATTTTTTCATTGATTTTCACAATATTCTTGTTTTCATTGTTCCAGATAAATTTTTGTTTTTAATTTTTCTACCTATATAAAATATTTTTGACAATTTGGTTTCACAACTAAATAAGCAAATTAATTTAGGTACAATTATCATTTTTATTGTATTGGCTAGATCCGCCTATGAGCAATTAATATTTCTCCAATTGTTTAAATCTGAGTTTGTATAAAAATATTTTGTAATCATTTTCCTGGATTTGTCTTAGAAGGTAGACTCACAAGTATTAATATTGCATTTTAAATGTTATTTTAAATGGAATTTTTTCTTTTTAATTTAAATGGAATCTTCTTTTTCTATCACTTGCTCTGTTATATAGAAATGCTGAATCATTTATGTGGATTTATTTTATATACTACAACTTTGATGAAGTTGTTAAGTATTTCAACTGGTTTTTTAGTTGATGCTCTAGGATTCTCTTAGTATACCAACACATCATCTGCAAAGAGTGACAGCTTTATTTCCTCATTGCCTGTTCTAATCCCTTCATTTATTTCTTCTCTTGATGCTATTGCTAACCTTTCTAGAACAATAGTGAATTCTTGCTTCACCCATGACCTTAATGGGAAAACTGGCCTATCTCTAATACACATAATATCTGTTGATGATTTTAGATAGATACTGTTTATCATTTCAGTGAAAGTTCTGTTTATTCTTATGCTTCCTAATGTTTTTAATAGGAACAAGAATGCATTTAATCAAAAGCTTTTTATGCATCTATCGAGACAATCATGAACTTTGTTGTTTTTGTTTAACAACAAACAATTTTGTTTAATTGTTTAACAATACTGAGAGTTTTCCTAATATTGAACCAGTCATGTAGTCCTCGTATAAATCCCACCTGTTTAGAATGTATTTTCTTTGTAATAATCTCCTTGCTAATATTTCATTTAAATTCTTTCATCAATTTTCATTAGACAAATTGGTCTATAGTTTTCTTTCTCTATTTTTGCTTTTCCTGGTTTAGATATCAGCACCATACTCATCCTGCAAAGAAAATTTGGTAGGATTCATTCTTTGCCTATGTTTCCATATAATTTACATAGTACTGAAATGAATTGTTCTTTAAAAGTTTGGTAGATTTTATTTCTAAATCCATCTGGTCTTGGAGATTTTTTTCCTTTGGAGCTTTTTGTTGGCTTATTCAATTTATTTTTCTAAGATTTGATTATTATGCACTCTATTTCTTTTTCTGTTAATCTAGGCAACCTATATTTTTTCAAATATTTGTCCATCTCACTTAAATTGCCAGATGTATTAGCATATGATTAGGCAAAATAACTCCTAATGATTGCTTTAATTTCATCTTCATTGGTGGTGAAATCAACCTTTTCATTTTTTGAATTTTGTAAATTTTTTGAAATTTGTAAATCAAATTAATCAGTGGCTTATATTATTTTTTTTCATAAAACTAGCTTTGAGCTTTACTTATTAATTCAATGGTTTTCTCTCAATTTCATCAATACTCTCTGTTGATTTTCAGGATTTCTGTTTTGGTGTTTAATTGAAGATTGTAAAATTTGTCTTTTTCTAGTTTTTTTATTTGAATATTGAATTCATTGGTTTGCTTTTTCTTTTATTGATGTGAGCATTTAGAGACATAAAATTTCCTCAGATTTCTATTTTTAGCTGCAACCCACAACTTTTGATATGTTGTCTTATTTTTGTCATTTTATTTAATGAAGTTATTGATTGTTTCAATGATTTCTTCTTTGAACCACAAGTTTTTATGTTTAGATTATTTTGTTTCCAATTAATTTTTTATCCATGTTTCCATAACCCTTTGTTGAATATAATTTTTATTGCATTATAATCTGAAAATGATGCATTTAATTTCCTGCTTTTCTGTAGTCTTTTTTTAACAAGTACCTAATGTCCTTACAATTTTGGTGACAGTAACAACTTTTACTATTGCTGCAGCTGCTACCACTACCATTATCACTGCCTCAAAGGCTTACAACTAGTGTTACTGCTTCACTATGATACCAGCTAGCCCAAACCGCATATCATAGACCTCTTTTTCCAACCTCCTAAATTGTCTCATCCCAACTTTTTATTGGTTATGCTGCTCAAGAAACTGATTTAATAAGTTCTTTTAGAGCTGTTTGGAGGAAAATGTTTGGAGAGTTCAAACAGAATTCTCCTTTTACTCCACCATCTTGACTCCAGCTCCAGCTGATCTCTTTTAATAAGATATTGGCAACTTCAAAATTCATATAATAGACACTGATCATATGAAAGATTATCTTTTCTCTCTTCAAGCCTTGGACTGATGAAACCTTCCAAAAACACATGGAAACTCTATCCTATTTTAAATAGTTCCAAAGAAATAGATGCCACTGTTCCACAATAACCAATTTTGATATTTAATACCTCTTTCTTACTGATAAGAAAGTCTTCCTTTGGTAACCAGATCAAGACCATTTCTTATTTAGTTCTTAGTGGGGAATAGGTTCATATATTTGACAACTATCATTAACCACAGGGAAGGTTCAACTCTTTCTTTTTCTTTTCCTGGCTAAGAAATCTCAGTTCCTTTAACAGATTTTTGTACCTCACAAAGATCTGTGTATGGGAGTATAAATATGTGTGTGTGTGTGTGTGCATACACAAATGCATATTATGTGTATGTATGCCAACATATACCAGATTTCAAAAAGTATTCCTATGGCTAAAAAGCTTAGAAATAGAGTAAAACAGTTGTTTTTTTTTTTTTAAGAGGGAGAATTATCATAGATAAAGTAATTCTGAGAGGAAAAAAGAAAAGAAATTTTAAAGAAGAAAAGTGAATATTTTAAAAAGAAAGACTGGAAAGAGGGAGTCAGAAGTTTTGGTATGAGGGGAAATATAAAATTATTAGTATATAAACTATATTTCTCTGGAAACATTTTCTCATGTTGCAGAATAAAAATTCAATTCTAATTAAATGTTAATTAGATGGTAAAATGGGATTTTGTTCTATTGTTAATTTTCCATTACATTAACCTTCCCGTCAGAACATTGCTTTGTTTTCTCAATTCTCTAGTGAAAGAACTTCATAAAACATTCTGGAATACTTAAATGTAGATGTTTCTAGTGTCCTGTCTTTGAACTCTTCAGAGGAAAAGCTTATTATAAACAAAATTCATCACCTACAGAAATTACTATTTTAACCTGGTATAATCCCATAGAAAAATGTCATTTCCAGTTGAAAGAATGTAAAATGTAAAGTTATGTTAAACAATAAATCAAGTTGAACTATGAACTTGCTAATTTCTAAAGAAGAAAGGTGTTTTCTGTATTCCTCATTCCTTATGAAATCACTTAATTTTTTAGAGAAAGTTTGGGTATGATATAAAGTTATGGTAGTTGTTTATTTAATCTCATTTCTTTGCCTAATTCTCGTATTTAAATAAACTTAACTAACATGGTCCAGAATTATGATGCTCTGGTTAATTAAGCATTTTAATTAATTGGAGATTGAGTCAATAGAACCTTCTGTTAAAAACTTCAATAACTCCCCATTACCTATAAAACAGTTTCCCCTGTCTCAAAGTTCTCCCCAATCTAATCAGTCCTCCAATCAGTTGTAAAATTAATTTTCCAGAAGTGCAGGACTGATTTTGTCACTTCTTTCTTCAATAAATTCCTATGGCTCCCTATGACTTCCAGTATCAAACACAAAATCCAATGCTTGATTTCTAAAGTCCTGCACAATCTGACTCTTTTTTACCTTTCCAGGTCTTCTTACACCTATCTCCCCTTCACATATTCTGTAATCAGTAACAACTCTCTCCTTACTTTCCTCAAACCCAGCACTCTTTGCACTTTCTAAGGTTGTCCTCCACCCCTAGAATTCTCTCCCTACTTATCTCTGCCTCCTAGCTTGTCAAGTCTCAGCTAAAGTGTCACCTTATACAAGAAGGCTTTCCCAGTCCTCCTTAATCTTAGTGTCTTCTTTCTTGGACTATCCCAAGCTCATCCTATACATATTTTGTTTGCACTTAGTGACTTTGCAAGCTCCTTATGGGCTTGGACTGTCTTTTATTTTCATTTGTATTCCTAGCACTCAACGCCAGTTCCTGGCACATTATAGTCAAGCAATAAATGATTATTGATTGACATAATTGTTTGCATATTGACTTTGACCTCCTTTTGAGCAGGCGCTACTTTTTGCCTTTCCTTATATCCCCAGCACTTAGCAGAGTGCCATATATTAAGAACATAGTAGGTACTTAACACATTTTTGTTAATGGTGCTTGTTGACAGACTGAAAGGATGAATCCATAACTCCTTAGTCTGACATGTAAGGCCTTCCATATTTGACTCACAGCCATTTAATTTCCTGCTGTCTCCTATGTTGCCTACTCTATTCCAATACAAAACCTGTAAACAGACTAGTTAGTTTGAGGCATTGCCCATCTCTTTAGGAAATAAGAATCTCACTGTTTGTATTCTTGTGGCCATTAAGATTAAGTATAGACTTTTAAATATATAATAATATATTTATATTTTATTGTTAATTTAAGTACTAAAAATTTCACATTTCAATATAATAGTGTATAAGAATTGTATAAGAAATTACGAACTTCTATTATGTAGAGTTTGGGGCCATACATACACACATATGTAGGCATGTATGTATTTATGCATTCACACACATACAATTTAACAAAGAAGTAATAAATTCCTTTGCATCTCTTCATTTAACTTTTTTGTTTTCTTCTCTACCTTATTAAATATTTTATTGATTCTCCTTTTTTCCTTAAGTTACCTATCTATACATACCCTCCATAGTAACAAATATCCAGTCAAGTAAACAAACCAATACATTGGCCCTGTTTGAAACTGCAAATCTTATTCTTTGCCTCTAGCCCACCTCTTCTCTGCCAAGAGGAATGACATTTTCACATACTTAACCTTCTAACTTAGGAAAATCTTCCAATGGCTCTTATCCTAGAAAAGTGGTCAATCACAGAGATTTTGAAATAGTATACACAAATAGCAGTTCCTTCTAATTTTGTTTTCCTGGATTAGATATTACGAGGACTTCAAATGATCAAAGGTCAAAGGTGCTACCCCAGAGAGGAAGAGCCAAAGGACCTCTAGCATATTTCTCTGAAGAATGGTTCTTCTGCAAAGGGCTGAGATTTGTAGGACCCAAGTTCCCATCCAAACTAGGTGTGGAAAGTGATCCTGGCTTCTCAATGCTGCAACTCCATTTGAAAATTACCTCTCCTCAAATCTCACCCCAACCAGGACCAACTGTAAATTTGTAAAGGCTTCTCCCCAACACTCCCATGATCTTTCCATAGAAAGGGAGACCCCTCTTTGGGGGAGGCCAAGTGAAAAAAAGGAAACATTTCTGTCCCTGCTGGAGGATCATATATTCCTGAGGACACCCTTCCCCTGGGAACTTGCCTTTCCAAGGAAATTTTGTCTCTCCCTGCTTTAGTCTATACCAAGCTCTTTATTTGAACAGAATACAGGGTCACAGATTTAGAGATAGGAAAAAAAACACTGAAAATGATCCCATTTTCCAGATGGGGAAGGAGAGACTCAGAGTGATTAAGTGACTTGACCAAGGTCACACAGTTATCAGGGAGGCAAAGCAAGGATAGGAAGTCAGGACCTCTTTCCCCTGTACCACTCTATATCCCATTCAAAAGGGGAAAAAAGAGCTGAGAAAAGACAAGTCGAAAGTGTGTTAGACTGTCCTGTTAAGAAAGGGGAGAGAATACTTCAGGGTCCTGGATCTCTGTAGGGGTTAGGCTACCCCAAAGAGGAAAAGTGCTTCTTGAGGATTAGGATCTCTCCTCTGACTCTCAGAACAGCATTCCCAGCAACAAAGAAGGAAGACTGGATAGGAGAACCTTAGGCAGGGCAGCAGAAGGGGATCCAGCCTTTGATGAAAAACCTTTCTGAGAATGCCTCCTCTCCTTCATGAACAACTTAACTTGTCAAAGGTTTGTTTTTCCAAACTGCTTAAACTTTCCCAATATATGGAAACTGGGGGAATGGTGAGCATAGATGCCAGACAGAAGGACCAAAGGGCCCACTCACCTCCCATTAACTAATGATACAAAATCCTAAGACTACAAACTTCTGCTCAGCAAGGGTCAGAGCTTGTGACCTGATAGAAGATAAATTGTTAAAACCTGACTGGAAAGGTCCTAATCCAGGAATCAAGAAAACTGGCTTCTGGTCCTTGATCCAATATTGATTGCTCTGCAGATTAGTAGGTTGGACAAAATAGTCTTTGATATTATTCAGTCAAAAAGCACTTGTTAAGTGATTACTCTGGACCAGATATTGTGCTAAGTACTGGGAATACAAAGAAAGGATGCCCTACGGTGGCTTACAATCTCATAGGTAAGCACCAAGTACATACACAGGTACATACAAAGGACATGTAGAGTAAACAGAAGGTAGTCTTAGAGAGGAAACACTAGCAGCTGGAATTCATTCCTTCAGAAGGTGGTACTTGACCTGAGACCTAAAGGAAGCCAGTGATTCTAAGCAGTGGATATAAGGAGAGAGAGAGTATTCCAGGAATGTTCTGATCATCTCTAAGTTTGTGAATCTATGAAATATGGTCTCTATTTGACTCTACCTCAGCGCACCTTCACTTTTGGTAAGAGGTGACTAAGTCTTCCTTTGCATTCTTGCTTTGCTCCCAGTGGCCTGAATTTCTGTCTCTGAAAAAAATCAAAGCATTGTATTTCAACTCTGAGTATCTGTCCAGGTGTCAAAGGATACCTTGAAAGTTTGGGGGAGGGAAGGGAGAGAGATTTTAGTTTCCAGCACTCTTTTACACCCATCTTCAAAAGCATTTCTCTGTTTGCTGTAAAAGGTTACTTATCAAATCTCTACTTCACAGAATGTTATATGTAAAGAAACAACTAGCCTCAACTTCTAGTTATCAAGAATCATGTTTCAATAGGAAGCTACCAAATGAGCTGCCAAGGGGTAGATGTGGGGAATGGGCATCCTCCTCATTAGTTGTCTCATGATAACCCCCTGAGATCTTGGTCTATCCCCTCCATGGAGTAATGTCCACTTTCCACTTCCAACAAAGTTTGTCATTCATGTCACTTGCTTCGTGGGCCTGGCCCCAAGTATAGTTAGGGCATATTTAGGGCTTTGACTGGGGATATCAAAATATTAGATCTTATTTTGGTTTTATTAGATTCTGCTATTCTGAAAACCAATTCACCTTGGTCTAAGTTACCATCCAAGCAGTAAGATATTTTCTTTAAAATACCTTACATGTCTATTTTATTTATTTGTATGGAGAGATTAAAAAAAAGAATTTCATAGGTAGTCTGTCAGAAAGGTGATTAGTGTCCTGTAATATAATGAACGCTTCACTCATTTCTCAAATAAGCTGTGCCTGCCTGGTGACCCAAGTGTGCTTTCTCTCAGCTTTAGACTGCACTTTGCACTCTTAAATATAGAAAAACTTAAATTATACTTACTTCTCTTTTCTGTACATAATTCTACACTTAAAATGCTTTTTAAAATCACATTTTGGACTTTCTAATCCTACATAAAGAAATGATTTTAATATGAATTAAAATTCATATTTTGTATATTTTTCTATTATTTTCTATTCTGTAATTTTACATTTTGCTACAATGTGAATACTGTACTCTCTCCACCTGCGCAGATCATTAACCTGCCCATGCCCTCTCATCCATAATACCCCAGAAATCCTCAAAAATGATCTATCCGATGTACTAGATACAGATAGAGGCTCCCTATCAGGCCTTTAATTATCTTGGGGCTACAGGGCAGACTTCATACAGTCAACTGTATTTGATAGTAGCAACTTCAAGTGGATGCTTTAATAAACCCCTTAACAAGGGAGTAGTTCACATATACTGTTTCATGGTATATCAAATACCTGTGTCAAAATCACATTACAAAACACTATTTATATTTTAATAGAAAGTGTCAAGTTTGAAAAAAATACTTTAGAATTTTATTTCAATTCTAATTCAAGATTGTGTTTTTAAGATAAAGAATATGTGGGAGTATTATCATCAAAGCAGTACATAGGTAATGACACCACCAAACATATGTGTATGTATGTATACATGTGTGTATGTGTATAATGAAAAGATATCACGCAAATGCTACAACACATTATAGTTTGCTATCATGAGTGTATTTTGCTTTCATCTTTCATGTTCAATGCCTTCTGATAAAGTTATCAATGTCAAAATGTATGTAGAGAAAATACTATAATGAAGCAGGTAGAACTTGAGATTGTCACAAATAGAATTGTTACTTATCTGATCTCATAACTTCCTCATGCTACAAAACTTGTATTCCTGTATGCACATAGTATATTCTACCTTTTAATATTTCAGTGGATCTCTTTGATATGGGTATTTCTACCTGCAGTGCAGATTCTAACCTGTCTGTTCCTTGGTTTGTGCCATTCATGACAATGTGTTCCCTCAGGTCCTTCATAAAGGATCCACCCTATGCAGATCCTTTTCTAGCACAGGAATCTTCAATGACATATTTAACAATTCTTCTTGAGACCCACAAACAGCATATTCTTGGCACCAAAGACATGGGGGTAGAAAGTCTCATTGAGTTGGAATATAAACTCAGTTACAAAATCTTAGCAGGAAAGATAATGGAAGAGAGGCAGTATAGAGCAAAGCTTGCACATGGTAAGCTCTTGCAATTAGGAAGACCTGAATTTGAATCATACCTCAATTTTCCTGGAGGACCCTGAAGAAATTATAATCTGTCTTAGCCTCAGTTTCTTCATCTGTAAAATAGGGCACAGTTTAGACTTGGACTTAACATATAAGGTACATACTTCACGTACACACACATCATGCACACTATTATATATATGTATATATATGTGCATTACATATACATATATACTATACACTACACTACACATACTATGCATATATTCTCTTTCTATATATATATGTATATGCATATATATGTATATATGTGACCTTATGTGTATATAATATGTTTGTGTTTCTGTATAAACACTGACTAAACCTTAAAATAAGGCATAAATGTTAGCTATTATCATTTATGAGCAGTATTCCCACAGAATGGTATAAAGGATAGAAGCAACCCTTAGCCTGAATGATCTAGTTTCAAGCCTTGATTCAAACCCATATGACCCTGGGTAGATCATTTAAGCTCTCAACACTTCAGAAAAGTCACTGAGTTTAGAAGTCACTGAATCCCTAAGAGTAGGAATATAGTCTTGTAGATATTCTCTATAGTAATGAAATCACAGGTTAAGACGTGTCTGTCTAGATTTATGTATCTATTTGTGTACGTATAGCCACATAAAACAGTACATAACATGAAAGAAAAAGTACTCTGAAAAAAATTTGATATGAGATTCCATCAAGCCAGGTCATTCCAGGTAAATTTATAGCAAACTTTTACAGAATACAAAAGATGCCCAAGAAAAAAATGACCTATCTGTCAATATTTCTATAACACTGCATTAAGGAGAGTGAAACTACTAATATTTAGAGTCTAACATCTCAGCTTCAGTGTGGTATAGGAAAAAGTAGGAATGACATTAAAAAAGATGAATATAGTCACAAGACAAGACAGAGGATATATGGAAATAATCCATGCAAAAGGTGACACAATCCTGAATGTTTTAATGTTTTAAATGCCATATTCTAATTTTGTTAATTTTTGTATATAATTTTTGTCTCTTTTACAACTGTAAACTGAGGCAAGCATCATGTTTTCTCCCTGTATCTCTCCAAGCATCTAATATAGTACTTTGTACATAATGTGTTTTATTAACTGTTTGTTAACTGTTTGTTTGTTGAATAAATTTAAATAGATATGCCTTATTCTTACTTGACATCACTGACTTATAATTCACTGCTATCTCTACAATGTACCACCACATGCCGCACCTCTATAGTTGATTTATTTATCTGAACTTCTTTCAAAGTTTAAAATGTTGGGCTATATTTTATTTTACTTTTTAAATCTTACTTAAAATTTTATTTTTCCCAATTATATGCAAAAATAATTTTTACATTCTTTTTTTTTGCAAGTTCTGAGTTCCAAATTCTCTCCCTCCATCCCCTCCACTGAAAAGGCAAGCAATTTTGATATAAGTTTTACATAAGTAGTCATGCCAAACACATTTCCATGCAAGTCATTCTGTGGAAGAACACACACACACACCAAGAAAAATAAAGAAAATGTATTTTGATCTGCATTCTGGTTCTACCAGTTCTCTCTCTGGAGATGGGCACTAGCTTTCATCATAAATTCTACAGAATTGTCTTGGATCATTGTTTTTCTGAGAGTGGCTAAGTTATTTGTAGTAGATCACTATACAATATTGATGTTACTGTGTACAATGTTCTCATGGTTCTGCTTATTTCACTTTGCATTAGTTCATCCAAATCTTTTCTAAGAGCATACTGCTCATCATTTCTTATAGCACTATAGTATTCCATCACAATAATATGCAGGAACTTGTTCAACCATTCCTCAATTGATGAACATCCCCTCAATTTCCAATTCTTTGCCACCATTAAAGAAGTTACTATAGAAATTTTTGTGCACACAGGTCCTTTTCCTTTCCATTTTTATTATGTCATTGCTTTGGCATACAGACCTAGTATTGCTATTGCTTGGCCAAAGAGTATACGTGGTTTTATAGCCCTTTGGACATAGTTCTAAACTGATCTCCAGAATAGTTGAATCAGTACACAACTTCAATAGTGCTTTAATTTTCCCACACCTCCTCCAATATTTGTCATTTTCCTTTTCTTCCATATGAGTCCATCTGACAAGTGTACAGTAATAGTTCAGAGTTGTTTCAATTTGCATTTCTCTCATTAATAGCAATTTAGAGCATTTTTATATGACCAAAGATAGCTTTGATTACTTTGAAAACTGCCTGTTCATTTCCTTTGACCATTTATCAGTTGAGGGATGGCTCTTATTTCAAAAAATTTGACTACATTTTCTACATGTTTGAGAAGTGGTCTTTATCAGAGAAATTCACTGTAAAAATGTTTTCACAGGATTACCAATTATGTATTTGCTCCATCCTACTTTCCCATTTATCATTCTCTCTCTCTCTCTCTCTCTCTCTCTCTCTCTCTCTCTCTCTCTCTCTCTCTCTCTCTCTCTCTCTCTCCTTTACCCTGTCCCTTCTCAAAACCATTTTTCTTCTGACTTTTACCTCTTCCAAACTGCCCTCCCTTCTATCAGCTCCACTCCCCCTTCTCTTATCCCCACCTTCCTACTTTCCTGTATAGTAAGATAAATTTCTATACCCAAATGAGTGTGCATGTTATTCTCTCTTTGAGCCAATTCTAATGAGTCTAAGGTTCATTTGCTCCCCTACCTGCTTCCCCCATTTCCCCCTCTACTATAAAATCTCTTTCAGGCCACATCAGATAATTTATCCCATGCTACCTGTCTCTTTCCCCTTCCAGTGCATTCTTCTTTCTCATCACTTGATTTTATTTTTTATACAGTCGCACCATCACATTCAACTCATGCCTCTGCTTTCTGTCTGTGTATATTCATTCTAACTGCCCTAATAATGAAAAAGTTTTTTTAAAACTTATAATTTTCCCATACAGGAATATAAACAATTCAACCTTATTGAGTACCTTATGATTTTTCTTTCCTGTTTACCTCTTTATGTTTTTTGTGTGTGTTTTATATTTGAAAATCAAATTTCTTTTGACCCTGGATTTTCATCAGGAATGCATGAAAGTCTTCTATTTCATTGAATATCCACTTCTCCCTCCCCAGAATGATTCACAGTTTTGCTGGGTAGATCATTCTTGATTGTAATCCTAGCTATTTTTCCCTCTGGAATGTGATATTCCAAGCCCTGTGATCCTTTAGTGTAGAAGCTGCTAAATCTTGTGTTATCCTGACAGTGACTCCATGATATTTGAATTGTTCCTTTTTGGCTGCTTGTAGTATTTTCTCCTTGCTATGGGAGCTCTAGAATTTGGCTATATATTATATTATATTATATTATATTATATTATATTATATTATATTATATTATATTATATTATATTATATTATATTATATTATATTATATTATATCATATCATATCATATCATATCATATCACATCACATCACATCACATCACATCACATCACATCACATTACATTATATTATATTATATTATATTATATTATATTATATTATATTATATTATATTATATTATATTATACTATATTATATTATATTATACTATATTATATTAATTATATATATAACTCCTGGGAGTTTTCATTTTGGGATCTCTTTCTGTCGGTGATTGGTGGATTCTTTCAATTTCTATTTTATCCACTGGTTCTAGAATAGTACATTAGTTTTCATGACAATTTCTTGAAAGATTATATCTAAGGTCTTTTTTTTATCATAACTTTCAGGTAGTCCAATAATTTTCAGCCTATCTCTCCTGCAACTATTTTCCAGGTCAGTTATGTTTGCAAAGAGATATTTCACATTTTCTTCTATTTTTTTCATTTGTTCAATTTTGTTTGTTTCTTGATGCCATTAGTTTCCATTTGCCCAATTTTAACTTTCAAAGTGTTCTTTTCCTCAATTAGCTTTGTACTTTATTTTCCATTTGGCCAATTCTACTTTTTAAGAAGTTCTCTTCAGTTAAATTTTTGTGCATTGTTTGCCATTTGATCAATTCTGCTTTTCAAGGCATTCTTTTCTTCATTGTATTTTTCTCTTTTTACCATTTAGTCTATTCTTGGTTTTTTTTTTTTTTTTGAAGTGTTATTTTCTTAGGTATTTTTTGTGCTTCTTTTACCAAACTGTTGACCCTTTTTTTCATGATTTTATTGCATCACTCATTTTTCTTTCCAAGTTTTCCTCTACCTCTCTTACTTGATTTTTAAAATCCTTTTTGAGCTCCTCCATGGCCTGAGATCAATTAATATTTTTCTTGGAGGCTTTGGATGCAATAATTCCAACTTTGTTGTCTTCTGAGTATATATTTTGATCTTCGTCATCATAATAACTTTCCATGGTCAGATTTTTTCTGTTGTTTGCTTATTTTCCAGTCTATTTCTTAACTTTTAACTCTGTGCTAAAGTGGGACTCTGCTTTCCAAGTGATGGAAGCACCATCCCAAACATCAGGCTTTTTTGTGCAGCTGTTTTCAGAGGTAATTCTTGGGACCTGTAAGTTTTTGATTTATCCAAGAAGATATGATCTAAGGAGAGGTGTGTTTACTACTCCCCTATACTGTGTACAGGTTTGTGGTTAACCACAAGCACTCTTTTAAACCTTGGAACTGTGACCAGGGTATCTGCTCACATGTAGGAGCAAAGTCTGCTATTCTAGTGTTCCTCCTCACACTGGAACTAAGACTCAGGACTGTGGCCTGGATTCAAGTATAGGCATTGAAACAAGTCCTGCCCCTGGGGATTCCTTCTGACTCATTGTCTGATCTTCTTATTGTCTATAGGTTGAGAGGTCTGGAAACCATTGTTGCTACTATAGATTCAGTTGCCCTGAGGCCTACTCCTATTTTCCTAGGACCTGATCTAGGCTGGCTGGGTCCATGTTGGACTGAACTGCTCTCACCCTCGTACAACAGACCTTTCTTGCCAACCTTCTAAGTTGTCTTGGGCTGGAAAATTGTTTCACTCCATCCTTTTATGGGCTCTGCTGCTCCAGAATTTGTTTAGAATCATTATTTAGAGAAGTTTAGGGGGGAGATCAGGTGAGTCCCTGACTTTACTCTGCTATCTTGGCTCTGCCTCCTGGGCTGTATTTATAACTGAGACAACTTTGTTCATCAATGTGTAATTTAGTTGTCAAGTAGTCTTTTACACATAACACTTATAGCTGTAACATTAAAATAAAGACATCATTCACTTTTCAACCTTTGTGCCAATCCATCCTCCTC
Organism: Notamacropus eugenii; assembly: GCF_028372415.1. NCBI lineage: Eukaryota > Metazoa > Chordata > Mammalia > Diprotodontia > Macropodidae > Notamacropus > Notamacropus eugenii. Next base: position 281,587,394 of record NC_092875.1, on the reverse strand, counting down.
TGACCACTCTTGAACCTTGAGACATCTCTCAAGATTGTATCACCAATGTAGAAGTCAAGCATACTCTAAACTTTACCTTGTGCAATTCAGGTTGGCCAGAATGAGATTATGATTGTCAGCACTAATAAACTATATTCAGTATTTGCAGATGGTTCTCCCTTCACCAATGAAAATGTTTGAAATTGAATTTTTGGTGAACAGCATCACTCAAAAGTATTTATTCCTAAAGATGACCACAGATATTTTTCTTGTTTTAAGGATGGTATTTTAGAAGAGACTTTCAGGAGCCAAGTAGTATGATTTCAAAAGAAGGTAATAGGAGTTTTTTGCATCTGGGTAAAATCAAAGTGCATCCTTTATGATAAGAAAATGCCTATTTAAACAGACTGCTGCAATTAGTAGCATTTTATTCCTTAATTGAAATAAAAGCATTGTTTAAGTTTTCATTTAAGTAAATTGCTTATCAACTTTGCTTGTCTTGTAAGCCTTACATTAGATGAGTCATAATTTCAGTTATACTATGGCATTTCTATCAGCTAACTAACAGAAATGAAATGACTTGCTCAAAATCTTTAACTTAAAAATGGAAATAAAATGGATAAGCAATTTTTTCTCTCTGTTTTATAAGCAATCTGTCATCAGAGACTCTTGATGGAAAAGTTTTCTGCTATTTATCTGGAACATTTTATGAAGATATTAGTATTTCAAATTGGCATTTGATAGCCCTTGGAAGTTTTCTACATGTAGTCAGATAATATTTGGAATGAAAGATCAAAACTAAAGGAGAAAAAAGGATCAAAGACGCAAGACAAGAATTTTATTCCTTCTAAGAAGTGCAATAATTTCATACAAACTGCAACAATCATTTTGTGATCATCTTCTGACTCTCTTTCTCCACAATAAAGTACAGATCAGCTATGTGAACTTTCCTTTAAACTGTAAAGTGACACAAAGATAATTTATAATTGTGTGTTAGTCTTTTATTGCCAAAGAAGACCGTGCCATCAGAGAAACAATGACATGACTTGCACTTGACTTTGTTTTGAGTGAGGGAGGGCTGTGCAGGTCACCAGCCTCATTTCTCCTCCACAGCCATCCGAATCCAGTGACCAGACTGGAGATGACCCAGGATGAGGCAGTTGGGGTTAAGTGACTTAGCCAAGGTAGTGAGTGTCTGAAGTGAGATTTGAGCTCAGGTCCTCCTGACTCTTGCACTAGTGTTCTATCCACTGCACCACCTAGCTGACCATGAGAGTGGATATAAAGGAATTGGAGGGTGGGTTTGTTGCTGTTTTTTGTTTGATCTTTGTTCTTGAAGAGGACCATGACCTCAGGAAACTGATGCCACAACTTGCAAGCGAATTGATTTAAGTGAGGGAGGGCTGTGCAAAGTCACCAGCCTCATTCCTCTGGAGCCATGTGGGTCCTGTGGCCAGACATAGATTGGGACAACTAGAGATGGGTTGGCACTAAGGTGGAAGAAGAATGTCATCGCTGGGGGAAATCAGAAAGGCTTCTCTCACTTTAATTGACCTCTGAAGTCAACCAGGGATTCTAAGAGGTAGAGAGAGTGAAGGGGGACAGTTGGAGCCAGAGAAGAGGGATTTAAATGTCTACAAGGGGATCTATTTTATCTTAGAGGCAACAGGAACTAGATTCTTGACAAAGATGCCTAGCACTGTGCCTTATGAATTGAAGACAGTTGGATCCCTGAGCGGGACAGTGATTCATCTGCACTCACCAAGTCTGAAGCTGGACTATGATAGCATAAGAGGTTCCTGATTACCACAATGAATAATGGGGGCCTTCCTTGAAAAATGCTTGGGCAGAGAATGGGCTTGCCGGCTCTCAGATGCTGCTCCAGGATATACTGTGTGTGACCTCGGGCAGTGCTTTTACTTTACATAAAATTCTCACTTCCCCCTATTAGAGTCAGAGAATAAAGATTCATGTAAAGGACTGAGAAGAAGCAAGGATAGGAATTCTACAATGGAACACTAAATTCAGTCTCATGGGAGGCCCCTGTCTGGGGTTACAGTGAAGCTACCATCCTCAAGCCTGTGGCCTGCTGTGAACCTCCCCCACCCCTCACTTGGCCCAGAACTAGCCACAGTGCCAGTTAGGGTATGGGAGGATATTCACAGATACCCAGGCTAGGTGTACCTGGATGTGGTGCTGGGAAAGTCAGAAAATTTCATGGGTTTGGAGAAGGGTCTTTGAGTCCACCACAAGGTAGAGCATACGCAGGAGGGCCAGGAAGCCTGCCCCTCAAAGGTCTGTGGCTGGGTTTGAACCATTGTATAAAAAAATAAATAGAGGTTCTGTTGTGATGACTAATATAGAAATGTGCTTTGCATGAATTCACATGTTTAGTCGACATCAAATGGTTTGCCTTCTCAAGGAAGTGAAAGGAATAGAATGGAGGGAGAGAATTACAAACTCATTTTAAAAAATGATTGTTTGTTTTACTCATCAATTAAAGAATAGCTATTTTGATAAATTTAAATCAGTTCCTTTTATATTTGAGAAAGATCTTTATTATAGAAACTTACTGAAAAATTCTGCCAACTTCTTCCTTTCTTTCTAATTTTAGCTGCATTAGTTCTGTTTGTGAAAAAGTCTTAATTTCATGTGATCAAAATTATACATTTTACTTCCCTTTATCTTCTCTATCTCCTGTTTTGTCATAACCTTTTCCCTTATCCATAGATCTGACAGGTTTATTTTTTCATGCCCCCCTAATTTGCTAATAATATCACCCTATATATCTAAATAATTAACACATTTTGACCTTATTTTGGTATACAGTGTAAGAAGTTGGTCTTTGTCTAGTTTCTGCTAAACTGTTTTCCAATTTTCCTAGCAAATTTTGTCAAATTGTGAGGTCTTGCCCCAGTAGTTTTGGATCTTTAGATTTGTCTGTATGATCATTTACTACCGTGAATTGTGCACCCTAATCTATTGCACTGATCCATCATTTTATTTCATAGTCAATACTTATTGATTATCATTTTGTAATACAGTTTAAAATCTGGTATTACTGGGCTGCTTCCCTTCACATGTTTTTTTTCCATTGGTTTCCTTGATATTTTTGATCTTTTGTTCCCCTGGAATTTTAAAATTATGCTTTCTAGATGTATAAAAAATTCATTGATAGTTTGATTGGTATGACATAGACCAAATAAATTAATTTAGGTAGAATTGTCATTTTTGTTATTTTAGCTCTGCCTACCCACAAGCAATTAATATTTCTCCAATAGTTAAGACCCATCTTTATTTGTGAGAAAAAAATACTTTGCAATTGTGTTCAAATAGTCTCTGAATTTATTTTGGCAGATGGACTTCTAGGTGTTTCATATTGTCTGCAGTTATTTTAAATGGAATTTCTTTTTATATCTCTTCTTGCTGCATTTTGTTAGTAATATATAGAAGAGCTAGTGATTTATGTGGGTTTATTTTATATCCTACAACTGCTGATGCTAATTTTTTCATGTATTTTTAATATATATTAATATATGTATTAATATAAGTTGCATTATATTACTTGAAGATTCAGATTCCAGTGGAAAAGAAACATTACATCCCTGCTCTGGAATTTCCATGGAAAAACTCCCAGGTTAAGATTTCCAAAGTATACCATCATATCATCTGCAAAAGATGATACTTTTATTTCATTGCCTATTTTTATTTCTTCAATTAGTTTTTCCCCTGGAATTACTGTTATTACTAGCTTTTCTAATGAAATGTTGTATAATAGTAGTGATAATGGACATGCTTGCTTCACCTCTGATGTTACTGGAAGGCTTCTAGTTTATCTCCATTACAGATAATGCTTATTCTTGGTATTAGAGAGGTGCTACTTATCATTTTAACAAAAGGTTCCATTTATTTCTATAATTTCTAGCATTTTAATAGAAACTGATCCATGTTGGATAATACAGATTTCTACAGCTAATTGACTAAGAATGTATACACACACCCTCAATTGGGTATTTGTGTGTATATATATATATAAATGTAAAATATATACACATTCTTTCCTCTTTGAACATTCAGATGAAAATGAAGTTCAAGCATTGCCTCCCACATTTTCCGCTCCACTATAAAAGTTGTTTCTTATGTCCCTGTGTTACATAAGATATAATTCCCCATTTTTCCTCTCCCTTCCATCTTCTCCCACTGCATTCCTTTTTTTTTTAACATTCAATTTTGGAGATTATCCCAACATAATAAATTCACACCCATGGCCTCTGTCTATGGAGAGTCCATCTACCTGTCCTAATAATGATAAAGTTATTGGTAGTCATGTGTATTATCTTCCCAATTATAGTGTAAAAACCTTGTTGATTGCCTCATTATTTCTCTTTCACATTGTTCGGTCATGTCCAATTCTCTATGACTCCATTTGGGGTGTTTTGTTTTGCTTTTTGCAAAGATACTGGAATTGTTTGCCATTTCCTTTCCAGCTCCTTTTACACATGAGAAAACAGAGGCAAACAGGGTTAAGTGACTTGTCCAGGGTTACACAGCCAGTAAGCGTCTGAGGTCAGATTTGTATTCAAGTATCCCAGGTCTGCTGCTGAATCCACTGCCCCAAATGGCTGCCTCTTCTCTTTCAAGTTTACCTTTTTATGTTTCTCTTGAGTTTTGTGTCTGAATGTCAAATTTTCTAGTTAGTGCTGTCTTTTCATCAGGAGTGCTTGAAAGTCCTTTGATTCGTTAGATACGTATTTTTCCCTTGGAGGATTATACTTAATTTTTCTAGGTAGGTTCTTCTTGTTCATATTCCGAGATCTTTTGCCTTTCAGATTATTTTATTCCTAGACATGAACTCCTTTGACACAGTAGCTGCTAAATCTTGTGTGGTCCTGATTTTGGTTCTGTGACATCTGAATGGTTTCTTTCAAGTTGTTTGAAGCATTTTCTTTTTGATATGGAAAATTTAGAATTTGATTATAATATTCCTGTGAGTTTTCATTTTGAGGCTTCTAGGAATTTATCACTGGATTCACTCAATTTATATTCTAACCTCTGGTTCTAGGATAGTGAGGAAGTTTTCCTTTATAATTTCTTGAATACATTAACTATGTGTAGGCTATTTCTTTGATCATGGCAATACTCCAATTCTTAAATTGTATCTCCTTGATCTACTTTCCAAGTCATTTCTTTTTATGATGAGATATCTCACATTTTCTTTTATTATTTCTTTATGTTTTCTGGAATCATTACCTTCTGCTTTCCCAATTCTAAATTTTAATAAATTATTTTCCTCAGTGAACTTTTGTACTTCTTTTCCATTTGATCAATTCTACTTTGTTTTAGGGAGTTATTTTCCTTGGTATTCTTTGTGCTTCTTTTACTAAGATAATATTTGTTTTTTTCATAATGTTCTCACATCACTCTTCTTTATTTTCCCAGATTTTCCTCTAATATTCTTATTTGTGTTCTAATATAATTTTTACTTCTTCTAGTAGTTCTTGTAGGACTTGTATCCAATTTACTTTTTTTTTTTATGCTTTCCTTGTAATTGTTTTGATATGGTTGTCTTCTTCTGAGTTTGTGTCTTAATCTTCCCTGTTATCATATTAGATTTTTATTTTCAGGTTCTTTTCTGCTATTGTTTGTTCATTTTTACAACCTATTTTCTGACTTTGAACTTTACGTAAAAGTTGAACTGTTTCCAGGGGCCAGGGAGACACTGTTCCAAGTTTTAGACCTTTTCATTGATGTTTTAAAAAGTAGTTCTAAGGGTTTGGAAGTTTCCAGTGCTTCAAAAGGGGTGTGATTTAGGGAGAGGTGTGTTCACTGCTCCCTTGTAACTGGAATGGATACTGCTCCTCAGCAACCCTGCTCTCTTGTGACTGAAAGTGTTCCTTTTCATCCTGGAATTGTGACCCAGAAGTTGGTACAGGCAAAGAAGTTGTTTGGCCTGTGCCCTGTTCTAGCACAAGGGTCCTTTATAGTCTCTTAATGACCAGTTGCCTGGTCCCCTTATTGTCTCTTTTCTGTGAGCTTCAGAAGCTGCTGCTGCTGTTGCCACCTCCAAGGCCCACAGCTAATATTGCTGCCACATGTGCTCAGAGCCAGCATCCCACCCCAATGTCACAAGCCTTTCCTTCTACATCCTAAGTTGTTCTGGGCTGGAAAAAAATCTCACCTTAACTTTTTATTGACTATACTGCTCAAGAATTTGATTTGAGGCATTATTTTAAAATTATTTGGAGGAAAATACTTGCAGAGCTCACCTGTAGTTCTTTGCCATATTGCCTCTGCCTCTGTAAGTCCCCTCTTAAATAATCATTAGTTTTGATGTCCTAGGTTCTCTAAGTCTTATTAGGTACAAGGAACTTCTCTAGGGATTAGGGCAAAAAATGCAAAAAATGAGGCAATCCTTTAGCTCAAGGAGTTTAGTTTCTAACAAAGAGGATACTCCATATACACAGATAATTAGATACTATGCTTTGGATTTTTTGTTTTTGTTTTACAGGGGAGAGTATACTAGTATCTGTGAGAACAGGCCTGTCATCACAAAGGATATGGTACCTTACTTAATGAAGGAAGATAAATATTCACAGAAAAAGGGAGGACATTTCATACTTGGTGAATGACTTCTATGAATTCACAGAAGTAGAAGACAATCCACTGAACTGTTGTTAGCAATCAAGTATATTTGGGATATGAAGAATATTAAGGGAACCAATGCAACTTAAAAATATAAAGATCAGTTATTTACTTTATATATTGTTGTTGGAGTAGTCATGCCTGACTCTTTGTAAGATCATTTGGGGTTTTCTTTGCAAAAATATTGGAGTGCTTTGCCATTTCCTTCTCTAGAGAATTTTATGGATGAAGAATTGAGGCAAACAAGGTTAAATGACTTGCCTAGATAGTAATTGTCTTAGGTCTTCCTGACTCAAGGTCTATCCACTGCACCATCTAGCTGCCCTTACTTTGTATATACTGTATTTGTCTGTGTTAATGTTATATTTCACTACGAAAACACAAGCTTCTTGAGTATTTGGTTTTGGTTTCTATATCTTGTAAAAAAGTCATTCCTGGTTCTGCTTTTGGTAGAGAGAAATTAAAAAAGAAAGCTACATAATTTAAGTTTCCCTTCAATACTGTATCATGCTCCTGATCCAGGCATGTGATCTGTTTCCCATATTTGTATTATACTTCAATTGAGGCTTGATGTCAGGTACATCAACAACTAGGGCTGACCAAGCATAGAATGGACTGCCTTATGAGATGGTAGACTCCTCCTAGCTTAAGGTCTTAAGTAGAGGCTAGACAATCACTTATAGTATATATACAGGATGTCTCAAAAGTCCTAGTGGTTTTGTAAAGTCTAATCTATGTTCCATACAATAGCACTTTAAATATTTGAAGACATCAGTTTTGTTCCACCAGTCTTCTCTTCTTCACACTAAACATCCCCAGAGTTTTAGAGTTGGAAGGAACTTTACTCATCATCTATTCCCAATATAAATACAAAAAAAAAAAACCCTACCATACTGTACTTCATGTGAGTACTTGAAGTAATCCACTGAAGGGCAATTTACCACCTCCTGAAGCAGCTCATTCTACTTTTAGACTGCTCCAATTGTAAGGAAGTTATTTTTCCCATGAAAAACAAGGCTAATATCCTTTTTTTGCTATTTCCATTTATCATGCTAGCTGTCCTCCTTTGGATTTTCTCCAGCTTATCAATTAATTTAATTTTTACAAATCAAAACTGAACAAAATAATCCAGATGTAGTCTGACCAAGGTAGAGTGCAGAATGAGCATCACCACATAATTTTCAGAAACTATTCTTAATGAGGTTCAAGATTGTATGTTCTGCCTGCCACAGAGAAAATAATTAGGAGTAGTAAAAATATCAAAGATGCAAAATTAGACTGGATTTAAGTGTAATGTGTGAGTTGCCCCATGAAGATTATATCCATGGGATGTCAAAACCTGTGGACAAGGGGCCTGAGGTGAAGCATGAATAGATATTTCTGGGATCTTGCCCAGCCTTTTCAAATGAGACTGTGATCCCTATCTTGAGGAGAGCCATGGATGACTAGTTAATCTTATTTTTTCAATGAGACATAGAATGGATAATGAACTAGATTATTAATCCCCCTCTAAATATTGCTGTGCTCAGGATAGGAATTATTTTTTTAGATTTGAAAGGTTTCTTTCTTGGTCACTTTCTTTTAAGAGGGAAGAGAATCTCAAATTTATTTCTATCAGCATGGTCTCTTCTCTTCTCATTAACTGCTACTTACAGAAAAGATCTTTACAAATAGTTAATAGATAGTAAACTGCATGCAAACAAATACTGAAGAAAAATCAGATTTCTACACAAGAGATTATATCAGAAAATATATGAGAGTAAATTGGCTCTTTATTTTTTAAATTAAAATTTAGTTATTTGGTTAACAAGAATCTATTTTCTCTGATCCGTACATCATCCCTCATTAGGAAAAAATAACTAACTCCTGTTACAAATATGTAATAGTCAAGAAAATTAATTCTACATTTGACCATGTCATGTAGATAGATGGTGATAATTATAGAGATGGATAGATAGATAGATAGATAGATAGATAGATAGATAGATAGATAGATAGATGGATGGATAGATGGATGGATGGATGGATAGATAGATGATAGATGATAGATAGATAGATAGATAGATAGATAGATAGATAGATAGATAGATAGATAGATGGATGGATAGATAGTTTTCCAATCTACATCTTGAGTTCATCTCTCTGTTAGGAAGGGTGTATCATCATAAACCATAGAATAGTAGATCAACCACTGAAATAGTGGTGGCCATTGCCTTGATCAAAGTTCTTAAGTTTTTCAAAATTGTCTTTACAGCATTGGTGTAACTGGAACAACAATAACAAAAATAGTTCTCATTCATGTAGCACTTTAAATTTTGCAAAGTACTTTATACATATCATCCAATTTTATCCTCACAACAACCCTGGGAGATAAGTGCTGTTATTATCCCTATTATATAGATGAGGAAGCTGAGGCAGGCAGTGGTTAAATGACAGCCAAGGTAATGCAGGAAGTTTCTGAGACCAGATTTGAAATCCATTCTTCCTGGCTCTAACTCCAGCACTCTATCCACCGCACCAGCTAGCTGCCTTATTTTCTATGAATTGTCCCCTTGGTATTGCTTATTTCCCTCTGTATAAGTTTATACAAGTTTTCTCAGGATTCTCTGAAAACATCTTCATCATTCTTTAGAATGCTATAGTATTGCATTACATTAATATACCATAATTTGTTAACCCAGTCTTCATTGGATGGGCACTTTTTTTTTTAGTTTCAATTTTTTGCCACTACAGAAAGACCTGCTACAAATACTTATCGTACATGTGGGTCCTTTACCTCCTTCTTTGATCTCATTGAGGTTTAGACTTAGTAGTGTTATTACTGGATATACAAAGGACACACATAGTTTAGAAACTTTGGGTCCCAGTTTCAAAATGCTTTGGCTTGAACAATTTACAGCAACACAACAGTTCATTATTATGTCTTTTTCCCCCAAGAGTCCTGCCAGCATTTGTCATTTTCCTTTTTTTTTTTTTGGTCAATTTTGTCAGGTTGATTAGTGTGAGATGCAAATTCAGAATTTTGCATTTCTCTAATTATTAGTTATTTGAAGTATTTTTTATCATATGAATTTTGCTAATTCATATTTCTTTTTGTGGTTATTTCTAGCCTTAATCACCAAACAAGTGTTGCCTCAGATAAACTGAGACCTGGGAAAGACCTTAGATTAAAAACACTAAGGTCTCCCACTGCATTTGGGACCATCTTTAGTTGTCCTGATCTATATCTTGCCACTGGAACCAGATGGCTTCAGAGGAGAGAGTGAGGCTGGTGACTTTGCTCAGCACTGCCTCACTTAAATCAAATTCACTTGCAAGTCATGACATCACCTTCTTGATGTCATTGGTCCTCTTTGAGAACAGAGGATAAAGAACAACAAAAAACAACAATTTCTTCCTCTGAAAACAATGCATATCCTTTGATGATGTTAATTAAGCAGTGGCTCTTAATCTTAAAAACCTGAATCAGTGCCCTATATATCATAGAAAGTAGACCTTTTTTTCAGAGAAACTTGCTACAAAGTGCCCTCCACCCTGACTCCTGCAGTTATCCATTTTATTTTTACTCTTTGGCTGCATTGGTTTTGTTTATGTAAAAGGTGTTTTTTTTTTTTTTATGTGATCAATATTATTCATTTAAGATCTGTCATCCTCTCTATCCTTTTGGCTATAAAGACCTCCCTATCAATAGATGAATGAGGTCTTTAGATAAGAACAAACTGAGATTTTGCTAACAAAGAAAGAATTTATTGAATTAGGGTGGGGGTGTGTGGTGGGGGGTGACATGAATGAATGAAACATGAATTGAAGTGGGAAGAGACTTGTGGCAGGGAGACCAGCTAGTAGATGATTGCAAAAATGCAGCTGTGAGGTGAGATAGAGCCTGCACCAGGGCCATCACAGTGTCTAGAAAGCACCAGGGTTGTATTTTTCAATGTATTACTTTCCATCATTTCAGCAGAGTAAAAATACCTAAAGACTGTTCGCTAGAAAACAAATTCCATAAAAGCTTATATTCACTACCACTGTTCTTTCAGAATTAAACTGAAAAATAGAAATTTCTTCCTAGGAAACCTTCTGGGCAAAACACTATACGCATTGCCATCAATAAAGGGGGTGGGGAGCAGGGTGTGATGGAAGACACAAAGTACCTTGGACTTAGCTGATCTTAAGATATCATCCTTTTGTGGTTCCTACACCTCATTTAGGTCTCCAGAAGTCAACAAATCAGTAAATTATCTCCTAACTAGTAGAATGCACAGACAAACTTCAAGCTTCACTAATTCCTTTCGAAGGGCAGTTTGAGATGGTGCCCTGCCAGATAAATGATTAGGATAAGTGAATCAATGGAAAGGAGTAAAAGGTGGAAAATACAGTGTTCTGTATGATAGTTGAAAACCTATTGTTAAAGAAAATCTTCCGACACAATAAACCTGCTTAGAAGTAACATCCTGATAAAAGAGAAAGAGAGGTAATCTGGGAAATCTGAGGGTAAAGCAGGAAAGTTTTCAAAGAGAAAGGCTTTTTTTTTTTGCCTTAGGGAAGAAAGGATTGTGATGCAATTTTACTTTTTTTGAACTCCTTGAAGATTTATGCCTTTTCTCCTTGGTCCAGAACCTAGAGGTCATCTTAGAATCCTTTTATTAAGAGGATTTGTTCTGTGAAGTTTGGGTTCAGTCAAAGTGCTGCACTTGAGGACCTAGAGGGCCACATGTGGCCTCAAGTCCACAGGTTCCCTCCCTCTCGCTACTTCTTCTTCCACACACTCACATCCAATTAGTTTCCAAATCTGTGCTTTCTTCCTTCATTTTGCCTTCTCCTCCCTTCTGATACTGCCACCACACTGCTGTCACCAAATCACACCTGGACTATTATAAGGACTCCAATCCATTTACCACTCAGCTAACCAACCAGTCTTCCTAAAGCATAGATCCAACCATGTTACATCCCTATTAAGTAAATCCCAGCAGCTGCCTATAACCTTCATGATCAAATATGAAAACCTCCTTTTGGATTGTAGAGTTCTTCACAACCTGGTTTCCTGGTATCTTTCTAGTTGTCTCACATTTTACTCTCCTCCACATACTCCATCAGCTAGTGACAATGGTCTCCTTGCTGTTCCTTACATGAGATACAATGTATTTTTTTTAATTTTTCTTATTTTTAATTTATGAAACAAAACAAGCAATTCCACAATATAGTATAATAAAAAAGATGCCTGTTTGTGAAACAGCAAATTTATTATGTACGACTTGTAGTTCCATTTAAATATAAATTTTTTCTTTTCTCCCCCACCCTAGAGATAGCTACCATTAGACACAAATAGGTGTATATATATATATATATATATATATATATACATATATAAAACTATTCTATACATATTTCTGTCTATCAGTTCTTTCTCTACATGCAGATATCTTTGGGTACTTATAATAGTTAAATTTAGGTATTTATAATAGTCAAAATGACTTATTTACTCATATCGTAGCTCCAAGCTTTTTCACTGACTGTCCCCCATACCTAAACTCTTCAACATCTTTGCCTTCTGGGCTTCTGGGCTTCCTTCAGGTTTTAATTAAAAATCCCACTTTCTATAAGTCTAGCCCAGTACTTAATTTTAGTTTTTTTCCCCCTTCTGAAATTATCATATATTTTGAGTAGTTACTTATATGTTGTCTCTCTCATGAGACTGTGAGATCTTTGAGGACAGAAACTTTGTTTTTATCTTTCTTTCTATCACTAGGGCTTAGCCTGGCACATAGTAAACACTTAATAAATTATTATTGACTGACTTAACCCTTGAGTACTTCTGATAAACTGTGTATAACTACTACTCTAGATCCTGAGCAAGAGCTACGTCACTTGGGGGAATATCAGTCACTTTGATACCAGCCAATCCAAGGACTGGGATTTGGATGCAAATCATGCTTCTATCTTTAAACTAAGGGAATAAAGGAATCTGAAACAAGTATATTATACTTCCTGAGAGTCCATGGAGCCAAATACATGAAATAATATGATTTTTCAGGACTTATCACCAAAATTTTAATAAATAATGAAGTTATTGAAAGTATACTTTTCATTATTTCAGAGATTTAAATTTAAGTTTCCTACTTGGAATCAACAATTTTGTGAGGGAAGTACTCTTTAGACTGCAAAATGAATCTTTTGACCCAAAATTTATATCTGGAAGCTCTCTTCAATGCCATATTGTTTTGTTTTGAGAAACTCTCCAGTGACATCTCTTCATTGAACCAAATTTGGCATGTATCATGTTTCATTTGTAAGGTTCCTAGAAAATAAGACTATGTCACTGCATATCATAGAAATTAAAAGTCACTTTCTAATATTGTAGCACCAATGTGTCATTCACAGTGTCTAGGGCTACCATGAATATCTTGGCATAATTCTGAATCATGAAATACCACAGACTGTCCACATGGAAGGTAGAACCAAAACACTAAGTCAGATGCCAGAAAGCCAAATCCATCATAGTAACAAAAATTTATACATAATAACAATGCAGAGAATAACACCATCCCCAAGCCTTCCCCCTGCCAGGCTTCCCACAAATCAGCTCCCTTAAACAAATCACAGGCAGGCGTCCTTTAAACAAAAGGCCCTTCTCTCACTTACAGCCAGCCCTGGTTGGACTCACCTGCATCCTTCCTAGCTCTAACTGCTCACTCACTAACTTCCTCTCAGCTCTGCTCTAGCTCTGCCTCTTCTTTTTCTACCCATTCAGCAAACTCCTCTCATCATATGACTCAAACTCATGTGACCCAGGCAGGTCACATGGACCTATTAATGAATATGAAAGATCTCCCCATTTAAATTACCATTACAAATATCAATGTAGTCTATAACATACAAGCAGATAAATCTTGTCAAAGGAGTAAGCAGAACATGGAGAATGCATGAGTCACAATATTTTCAGATTTGTTCAAATACAATAACAACTGCACAGGCTATAAAGGATTACACTAATGCAGGGATGGGGAACCTGCAGCCTTGAGGCTACATGTGGTGCTGTAGGTTCTCAAGTGCAGCCCTTTAACTGAATCCAGTCACACTTGAGAACCTTGGCCATGTGGCCGCAAGGCCACAGGCTCCCCACCCCTGAACAAAAAGTGCATTGAGTGGAGTCCCTGAGAAGAATCTATTATTCTTCCCCATAAAAGGTAGATTAGAATGTGGTGCTGCTGGGGGCATGGAGAATTTACGTGATTTGACAAAGGTTACATAGTAGGTATGTGTCAGAGACAAGACTTGAACTCATATCTTCCTAGCTCTCCACTATACTACAAAGCTAATTTCGACATTTTATAAATATGTAAAATAACAAAGGAACTTATGTAACACCTATCCCCAGAGATTATAGCCATTTGAATCCTTGCTATACTCAATCTTATCAATAGCTGGTCATAAATCACATAACTGAAGAAAATCTAACAGTCAACAATCAACAATGGTGTTATATATTATGAGTACAGTGGATAGAGTACTAAACCTGGAGTCAGAAAAACTTGAGTTGAAATCCAACTCCAGATACTTACTAGCTGTTTGCTATACTTTCTTATTTGAAAAATGGAAGTAAAAATAGTACCTGCCTCTCATGGTTGCTGTGAGGATCAAATGAAATTTGTAAAGACTTTAAAGTCAATTTTAAAGCAATAAACAAATAAACAGATGAATAAGCATTATTATTATTACAGATATTAATTGTTTGAGGTTGCATTTGAACTTAAGTCTTCCTGACTCCGGATCCAAGGCTCTGTCCACAGCACCTCTTACCTATTTATTATTTAGTTTTTGACTTCTGAGTCTGTGCTAGAAATATATGTTGAACATAAAGCTCTGATTCTTGACTGATGTGTTCCTTCCCTTAGAGTGTTAGCCACAAAACAGCTGTCCCTGAAGCATCAGTGGCTTAGCGCTATAAGAATAATCTCTCAGAAAATACATCTGCATACACCTGCTGCTCTCATGGGATATGCAATGCTAGTCTTTTGATTGTGGTTTATGACTGCACATATTTATAAGAATGGAAGAGAAATAGCAGATACTTTGCCCCAAACTGAAAATCACCACAGATCTAAATTCTGTTGTATCCCAGCCACTGGAAGCTTAGAAGGTGCAAGCCTCCAGGACTTGCCTCTATAAGCTCATCAAATAGGTTCCTCAGTATAATACTTTGAAAGCATCTACTTTTTCATGGGAAGTGGTCAAAAAAGGCTTAATTAAAAATCTGGATTTATTTTGTAGGACTAATTCTGGGGAAAATATTCTTCATAGGAGTAGGCTTCTCAAAATGGTTCAAAGGGCTCCTAATTCTATAAAAAAATAACCCAAACAACTCTGTAACAACTCTGTTGTAACAGTTATTCAAAAAGTAGACTTACCTGAAATATTGTTACTGGGGGAAAGAAAGGTGGGTAGTTTGCTCATCAAGTAGATCATAAGAGGAATTCTTTTCAGGTACAAATTAAATGGCCATTGATATCCTTTCCCACTTGCATGACTTCCCACTATTCTATCATATACATCACCATCATAAAAAAAACATGAACAAAACAAGCTTACCGAACTTATGCATCAGTATATATGAAAAAAAAACAGTTCTAGTAGATAAGAAACTAGAATCATAATTCAAAGGGTAAAGAAGGATTGCCTTCAAGCAATGCACTACTCCTTTAATGATCCAAAACTTCTCCCTGAAACCAAGGCACATGCTGCTAGTACTAATTACCTATCAGTGTTTTTCTGACTATGGGTCCTAGGACATTATTATCTCTGAAAAATTAAAAATGGCTATCATTCACTGGGTCATGCAGAAGAACACGTTAGGTGCAGGTAAACTAGAATACACTACAAGGAACTTCAAAGAAAAACCAGTGATTTCATCAGAAAAATATGTGATGGGAAAAGAATATGGGCTGTTTGTATGATGAGAGCAAGGGATAACCAACAGACAACTATGTACTCTGTCAATGTCCTCAGTATATTAGGAGAAAGGGAACATAGCACCAGCATGTTGGGCAGACCTCTTCTGACAAACTTATAGGAGGCCATGGACAAGAGGTCACCCACCTATTTGAGTAACTGAATTTGTTTGGAGAAGAACCTTATTTAATCTAATCTTTATCACTAGACTGTTGCTGGAGCCTAATAACCTCCACTCATTTCCTCTGAGTAGTTTCTCAGTACCTACTAAATAGGTTGGAAAAAAAAAAAAAGCTAACAAGAACAGATAGGTTGGGGAACTCCCTCTACCTAAGCAGATCAGTCACAGTTCTGCATATTATAGTGTTAAGAGTTGCCAGGGAAACTGGGTCTAATGTACTAATGATGCCTTAAAGCAGATCCATGAACAATTCTTGTTAGATTTTTGGCTAAAATGTCATCTGTGATTTAAAAAAAAAATAATGTTGCCTAATTATTCATTGTATGCTTTCCTGACTTACCACTGTCATTTCCATCTAAAGATTAAAAGACAAAACATTTTGGATAATATTCTCTCTGCATCAAAGCTTTACTGATTTTACAACCAACCTACATACCAGAATTTTTTATAAAGTGTCTAATGTGTGCTAGGTATTATGTTAGGTGCTGGGGATACAAAGACAAAAAGGAAATAGTTTCTAAGTTCAAGAACTTATACACCACTGCATGTGTATGAATAAATACAAAGTAATAATGAGGGAGCATTGGCATAATAGGGGAGGAAATCAGAAAAAAACCTAATGTAAGAGTTGGCTTTTAAGGTGGAATTTTACCTAAATTATTGCCTGAGTATAATTAAGGGCATCTGGTTAGACTTTGTATAAAGTCTAGAGTGCCACCATTGTGTCTTCCACATTCTGAAGAGCTACAAAGGCTTTCTTCCCTAAATAACTTAACAAGAGAATCTTCTCAATGCCTCTGGTGTTGATGTCTCAGAAAATATTTTTTGAAATCATGGTGAAACACAAATATAAGGAAACAATCATTCTTTCTCTCCTGTAAAACTCTTGAAGTAAGTCCTCTAGTATCTCCACACCCACTAGTGTCATTCAAAAGACAATCCACAAAAGGTACCATCTTACTAGGTGAAAGATTATCTTGTTTAAGGGGAAGGGTACATTATGTGTTCCAAGGCAAGTCCAGAGAGCAATATAGTGACTCTAGACCCTTTAATGTTTGGACCTTTTGAGGTAATGTAATTTATGGCCATGGCTGACTACAATGGAAACACATTCATTAATATCTTACTTAGTGGAAAAGTGCCCAATTTAGTTTTTACCCTCTCCAGAGGGCCTTGGTACAAAAGCAAATCTGGCTTCTCTATGTGAAGTTCAATGCAGCTCAACAAGGATTTATCAAGCACCTACAGTAGCTATGCCTTCTTAAGCAAATCCCTTGACCAACCAGACTCCCAGTTTTCTTAGCTAGAAAATAAGGGATTGGATTGGATGTTCCATAAGGTCTCAAATACATATTTCAAACATTTTAAGTTTCTATGAACCACACGCTGTGTAGAGCTGATTTTTTTGAGTTTGTTATTCTGTTTTTAGATAAGATTCATCAAGTAGATATTTACCACCTACTAG
Source organism: Notamacropus eugenii (assembly GCF_028372415.1). Taxonomy (NCBI): domain Eukaryota; kingdom Metazoa; phylum Chordata; class Mammalia; order Diprotodontia; family Macropodidae; genus Notamacropus; species Notamacropus eugenii. The sequence continues at coordinate 281,570,181 of NC_092875.1, read as the reverse complement.
GTGACTGTACTAAACAGCAGAAGCAAAAAAAAATAAAATAAAATAAGCCTTCAAGGAGCTTACATTTAATGGCAAAAACCAACACATGATAGGAACTTGAAAGGGGGAGGAAAGAAAAAGAAGAGACAGAAAAATAGTCTAGCTGATTTGAGTTAAAAATGAGTATGACTTGGATGGGTACTTCTAAAATGAATTTCAGAAGTGAGCAGGATAAACTCATCAACTGAAAGAGGAGGAATTAGGAATGGAACTGGAGGTAGTTGATGCAGTGGTAAGATTAGGTTGCTTTTGTCAAGCATTTGCTTTTTTCTTTATCTCCTGGAGATAGGACAAACTGAATTGAGCAAGTTTCTATTAGGATAAACCATTAAGCTGAATTCCTAGTCTATTACTAAATGAGTCTTTCTATTCTAGTGTCTACCATAGTGTTGGGCATGTAGTGCGTGATCAATAAACATTTATTGATTAATTGATTGATATATGATTCTTTTCCCGCCAGGAAAAGTTCAAAATTTAAAGGTCACTTCTAAGGCCACTGGAAAAAAATGTTTATTTGCCCTCAAGCCATGGCTAACCTTTTGACAAAATGCCACTTTTCCCAATAAAAAATTCTGTAATCTTAAAATACTTTCTGTAGTCACAAAGTCCAGCTTTGTGGAAACCTTTCTCATCTTTTGTCTGTTACTGATACCAGCATGAGATAGAACCAGCTAGGGATGGTGCTCCTTGGATTTATAGCGTGCTTCTCCTCCATTAATAGTGTTACTCTACACTTTTCCCTGGTTCAATCAATCAATCAATAAGCATCACGTAAAAATCTATACCACGAAATGTGCCAAAAGAACACACTGGAGGAACAGTATGTCAATGTAAAAAATAAAAATGAAATTAAAATTAGTTATTCAAAGGAATAATAGGAACAGGAAGAGGATATTCATTTTTCTAAAGATTTTAATGATTAGATGCTTTCTAAACTGCTATGTAAGTTACAGGCTGTAATTTAAAATAAAAAAAACCCTCTTGCAAAATACTTTATTATTTCACCTTTGTGGCATTACTACAAATTTTTATCTTCTTAATGGACCTTTGTATGCTAATAGGCTTATACCACATTAAATAATGCATTAATGTGTTTTAATGCTCCCGTCTAATGAAATACAACATATTGTATGCAGAAAGTCATTCATTTACTCATTAATATGGCTAATGAAAATTCACTAGTTCCCTATACTTTGATGCGATCAAAGAGAGCCATGTGAAATATCTACTATATACACACACAATATTTTTATATATATGTATATAATGTATTGCATATATACCTATATGTGTACATATGTATATTTATACATATACGTATTTTTCCCCTTATGGAGCAGAAAATAAATGAAGGAATGTCCTAAAGATCACATTGTCATATACACATGATTCTATGCTCTTTTTTATCCAATGGTACTTCAAAGTAGAAAGATAAAGAGGTAGAGCTGGTTACTCACCTTGATAATTTCTACTAACCATTACAGATAAGCCATTCATTTCTTTTTATACAAGTTTACTTATTTTTAGATTTAAATTTTGTGTTCCATATTTTCTCCCTATCTCTCCCCTCCCCCACTATAAGATGGTATGCAATTTGACACAGGTTCTACATATACATTCACATTAAGCAAATTTTTGCATTAGTCATCATTCATTTCTGTACACTTTTCAGAGTGTGACTAGACAGTTGAGCAGACTAATTTAATAATTCTCAAGGAAAGGCAAGGTAACAAAAATTAATTAAGTTAAAAACTTACTATGTGTCAGGTACTGTGTTAAGCTAAGGCTAAAAACGCAAGTGCAACCCAAGCCTCAAAGTCTATTTGCATAAAACTCTCCTTATTGGTTGGAGATTGATCTATGCTTTCATAATGAATGGAGTTGGTGAGATCTTCTTGAGAGGAGAGATGTCTTAATTTTCTGACTTTTGCTTCAAAGGAAAAGACACGGTTTCAAACTGTCTTCAGGTCCCTGAAGGGAAAATAACACACCCTCTCTTGAAAGAAGCCAAAATATGGAGGAGCCAGCACTGATTATGTCACTATCCCAGCTTACTAAACTGGAGACTTTAAGGGATTTCCCTTTCGATGAGAGCTAAGAATCTCTCTTGTTTAAATTGAGTAATTTCATTTCCTGTGGGAGAACTCATTCACACTGTATTGTTAGGTTAAATTTTCATATGTATATCCTCTATGATTTCTGTTTTGTTATCAACATGGATAAACAGGTTTATTCACAATTTTCTATGTGTTCATTGTGGATTTGGCATTTGGTGGGAAGTCAAACCTTGAATATATAGCTTGAGACATTACTTTCCCTATCCTGTCTCTTCCTGGATCACTGCCTTGTTGTGGTGGAAGGGCTTGAGTAACTCAGTGGAACTATGAGCTATGTCATGGAGGGATATCCAAGAAGAACAGATCACAACATCAAAACATTCCAGTATTTTTTTCCCAAGAAAATCCCATGAGCAGTACTAAAATGACAGAAGACATGACATCAAAAGATAAACCTTTCAGGTCAAAAGGTGCCTAGCACATTACTGGGGAAGAACGAAGGACAACTGTAATTAGCTCCAGAAAGAATGAAGCACATGGGCCAAAGCTGGAAAAGAAGCTCAGCTGTGGGTGAGTCTATTAACTAAAAAAAGTCCAATGTTCCAAAAATCAGTATTTCATAGGAACATGGAATATAAGATCTATGAACCAAGGTAAACTGATTGTGGTCAAACAGGAGATGGCAAGTTTAAATTTCAATATCTTGGATGTCAGTGAACTTAAATGGATTCATTCAGGTGATCATTAAATATACTATTGTGTGCCAGAATCTCCTAGAAAAAGTGGGGTAGCCCTCACAGATAATAAAAGGATGAGAAGAGCAGTACTGAAGCATAATCTCAAAAAATGACAGAATGATATGTGTTTAAATCCAAGACAAACCATTCAGCATTACAATAATATGTCTGCACCATTGATGTCAAAGAGGCCAAAGCTGATCAGTTCTATGAAGACTTGCAATTTCTAGAAATAACACCAAAAAAAAAAAAAAAAAGATGTCAAATTCATCATAAGGGAATGGAATGTCAAAGTAATTCGAATAATGGAGAAGAAATATAAAATGAAACGGCAGAAACTAATAGAGTTTTGTCAAGTTAACTCACTGGTCATAGCAAAGACTCCTTTTCAATTGTCCAAAAGGCAATTCTACAGATGCCCATCACCAAATGGTCAATAACAAAATTAGACTGACTATATACTTTGCAACTAAACGTGGTGATGCTAAATACAGTCAGTTAAAACAAAACCTTGAACTGACTAGGACTCAGATCATGATCTTCTTATTGCAAATTTAGATTTAAATTGAAGAAAGTGAGAAAAACCATCAGGTCATATAGATATGACCTAAAAATAACAGCCATTGTGAATATAAAGGGGAGGTGGTGAATTGATTTAAGGAACCAGACCTGGTATACAGGGTGTCTGAAGAACTAAGGAGAGAGATTTACATTATTGTATAGAAAGCAGAAAAAATGCCAAGAAATAGAAGAGTAAAAAAGCAAAATAGCTATTTGATGAAGAAGGAAGGAAAGCAAAAAGCAGATAAGAAAGGAAGAAATATTCTCAACTTAATGCAGAATCCTAGAGACAGTAAGGACAGAGAATAAGGTTTTCTTAAATGAATAATGTAAAGCAGTAATAGAAATGATAAAATGGGAAAGATAAAAGATCTCATCAAGAAAATGAGAGATATCAAGGGAATGTTTCATACAAAAATGGGCATGATAAAAGATAAAAATGTAGGGACTTAACAGAAGCAGAAGAGATTAAGAAAAGGTAGCAATAGCACGCAGAAGAACTATGCAAGAAAGATATTAACATCACCAATAACCAGATAACCACAATGATGTGGGTACTGACCTAGAGCCATACATCATAGAGAATGAAGTCAAGTAGACCCTAAGAAGCATTGCTAACATTAAAGCTACTCGAGGTAACAGAGTTCTAGTTAAAGCTATTTAAAATTTTAAAAGATAATGCTGTTAAAGTGTGACACTCAATATGACTACAAATTTAGAATATTCAACAGTTGCCACTGGATTGGAAAAGATTGTTTATGTCTCAATCCTAAAGAATGCTAAAGAATGTTCAAATTACCAAAGGATTGTTCTTATTTCATATCCCAGCAAGATTATACTTAAGATATTACAAAGCTAGTCTTCAGCAATATGTAAACTGAGAATTACCAGAACTGGAGGCTGATTTTTGAAGAGGCAGAGATACTGGCGCCAAATTAACAACATCAACGGATTATGGAGAAAGCAAGGGAATTCCAGGAAAAAAAACATATACTTCTGCTTCATTGACTATACTAAAGCCTTTGACTGTGTATCGCAACAAAATGTGGCAAGTCCTTAAATAAATGGGGATACTAAATATCTTACTAGTCTCCTGAGCAACCCATATGTGGGCCAAGAAGCAACAGTGAGAACTAAATATGGAACAATTGTTTGGTTTAAAATTAAGAAAGGAGTATGACAAGGCTATATATTGTCACTTTCTTTATTTACTTCTGTGCAGAGTACATCATGTGAAATGCACCCTGGACAAACTGAAACTTAAGTTTCCTGGGAAAAAGAGCCACAATTTCAGATATGCAGATGATATCACTCTCATGGTAAAAAGTGCAAAAAGAATTAAGAAGGCTCTTGGTAAGGGTGAATGAGAGCTGCCTTGGAGATTAACAAAAAAAAAAAAAACAAAAACAAAACAAACCTAAGATCATGTCAAGTGTCCCATCAATTCCTGGCAAATAGAGGAAGAAGAAATGGAAGCAAGGTCAGATTTTATTTTCTTGGACTCAAAGATCACTACAAATGGAGAGTACAATCCTCAAATTAAGACACTTGCTCCTTGAAGGAAAAGCTATAGAAATCTGGACAGCATACTAAAAAGCAGAAACACCATCTTTTCCAGAAGTAACGTACGGCAGTGAAAGCTGGATTATAGGGAAAGCTGAGTACTACAGAATCAAGGCTTTCAAATTGTGATGCTAAAGAAAATTTATGAGAGGCCACTGGAGAGCAATGCGATCAGATCATTCAATACTTAAATAAATTAATTTAGACTGTTCATTGCAAGGAAAAATACTAGAGCTGAAGTTTAAATACTTTGACCATAAGAAGACAGGACTAATAAGGACTAATAAGAAGACAGGATTCATTGGGAAAGACTCTTACGTGGGATAAGATTGGAGGCAAAAGGAGAAGGAAATGGCAGTAGAGGAGATGGCTAGTAATGTCATGGAAATACTAAGCATGAGTTTGGACGGACTTTGGAATATAGTGAAGGACAGAACGGCCTGGCATGCTATGGCCCTTGGAGTCATGAAGAGTTGGACATGAATGAACAACCGAAAACAAAAACACACCTTCCTCATTAAAGGATAGCTATCAAGAGTCAGATTGAACTTCAAAATTATTTCTTCTAGCCTAAAATATTTAAGAGAGAAGACACATATAATTCTAGCCTGGTACCATTTCTCTGAGGACATCAAAGTGGTCCCAACTGCCTAATTCCCCTCCTAGCAGGAAGAAGAATGGGGGAAATAAACTCTAGAGCTCCCCTTGCTTCCTTTTCTAGACAGACTCAAGTGAACACACATAACCTATACAGAGGAAACACACACAGTACACACAAAAAAGTATACAAGAAAAAATAGTCTCTTGCCTCAAGAAGTTTATATTCTAATAATTGAGATAACACACAAAAGATGAGGGGATGGGGAAGGTACATCCAGAAAATCTTGGGTAGAGACAAGAGAAGACTGAGGGTTGGCCATCCTGGGTCTCTTCACAAGATGGAAGAACTGAGAGGAACTCACCAATAGAAGAAGGGTGCTTGCATGACAGACATATTCTCCAAGGTGAGAAGGCCACAAGAGTAGACGGATATTCCAGGGTGAGGATGCCCAAGATACTCACAGAAATTCCAGGGTGAAACAGCAACTGGGGCACATTAATAAAACCCAGAAATTCAGGAGTAGAATAAGGAAGAAAAAGTCCTCAATCCAATAAGATATTATCTCTTCCTTCCCTGAATTACCCCAGTATTTTGTTATACCACTCTTGTAGCACTAGGCACATATTACTTTGTGTCATAATTATTCATGTGTATTTTTATTCTCCCCTACTAGATTATTGTATCTTGAGAAACTAACTTAGACATCTTTTTATTACTCTGTAGTGCCTTGTACATAATAGGTCTTCGATAAATATTTGCTGAATGAATAAGTGAAAATCAAAGATCTCTGTTAATCAAAATCAAATCTAGTCAAGGTCAATATTTATTGAATGGCTAGTACATGTAAAGCACTGAGCTAACTACTGTAATTAGTGATATAAGACTGGAGAAAAGGGATACAAAAAGTTACATAAATACAAGGAATTATTAGTTTTCTATATTGATGTTTTAATCAAGTAAACGAAGTTACTACATTAAGAATACAGGACTCATTTAATAAATCATTCAATGAATTTATCAAGCTGAAAAAAATTCTAAGTTATCAGATTCATCCTCTGCAAGCAAGAGCATATTATGTGATCTAGTGATCCTGGTCTCAGTTATTCTTCATGCAAGACGCTACATCTCTTAACCTTGTCATTTTCATTGCCTATCTTCCATGCCCAGAATAGGCCTCCTCGTCTCAGTCACATGGCTTCCTCCAAGTCCTAGTTAAGAATTTCCTGATCCCCCATGATTCTAGCACCTTTCCTGTATGGATTATTACCAATTTATACTGAGTGTAGCTTGTTCATAGATAGTACTTTGTATAACATCTCCCCCTTTAGAATGTAAACACTTTGAGAATAGGGTCTGACTTTTTTATTTCTTTATATCCTCAGTGCTTAGCAGATAGTAAGAGGTTAATATATGTTTATTGACCAATTGATAGCATCTGTTGATAAGAATAATTGTTCTATTTTTTTTTAATATCCCACTAAATATGTTGGCTAATTCTAATAGAGGTTCCAGTAGAGTTTCTTTGTTGTTGTCTACTAAAATCTAAAGACAAAAGAAGAAGCTTTTCCAGGTCCTCCTTAATGTTAGTCCTTTACATCTCAGTTTTTCCTGTCTATACCTTACTTCCACATACTTGATTCCATGTTCCTTCCCTGTTAGGTTGTCAGCTCCTTGAGAGCATGGACTGTCTTTTGCCTTTCGTTGTTTCCATGGCACTTAGTTCAGTCTCTGCTACCTGGTAAGCATTTAATAAATGTTTGTTAACTTAAAAAAAAATAGATGTGAAGAAACACCTGGCTGAAAATAGTGCCCTAGATTCAATAATGGATTTGACTGCCATATAACTTATAAGACATCCATCACTCACAACTCAACATAACAAAAATAACTCTCTTTTCCATATTGTATACCAAGTATCAACAATTTCAAGGAACGTAACTGCCAGAATATGTGGAATATGTTCAGAAACAATCTGCGGTATACTTCAAGCCAATAGGTACAGTGCTTCATTGTTAAGAGCCATTGGTGACACATACACAAGGCTCATATAGCATCTTTCAAGCATTAACCAATACTTCCCAGCCTTAGTCATGGTCCAACTCCTGAACGACTTCATAATGTATCTACATACTCCTCTTTGACACTTTTCTAGAGATTTCAAAGAATCCCAGTAGGTTTCAAGCAACCCAATACAAGTCGTTTGAGAATCTCAATCGGCACACTGCCCCTCCGGGCCAAAAATTGTGGAGAGGCAATCTATAAAATTCAGGTGGCAGAGACTTGTCTCCATAGTGTGTGATTCATTAACTAGAGACTACTTAATCAAGACAGATATCTTCAGCTCTCCTTCCTGGCAGCATTTCCCTTAGACTATTACATATTGTGCAAGTTGGAAAGGACCCTCTGTCAAGTCCATTTTCAGCAGAAGTTGTATCATGCTTGACTGATTTATCTGATGTGTGGGAGCTCCTGAGAGCCAGTACAGGTGAGAAACAGATTTGGGGGCTGACTGTTTCAGAGGATTTGAACTGTTTGACTTTGGAACTTTGCCCTTTTTGCTATTTATATCACGACAGCCCCAGGGATCTGGATCTATCTCCCTTAACAAGGAGCTGTTTTCTGTATAGGTCAGCATCAGATTCCATTTCCCTTTGAAAGCACAACAAAAACAGTTTAAAAGCAAGATTAGGTTTCCTATTCTTTCCTTATGATTGCTTGCGGCATTCATGGTATTGTCCTCAGAGCAACATACATTAAAAGCACACCCCTTGTATGACCTTCCAGGACTTTTTTTAAAAAGTAGAGACATAGAAATGGGTGATAACTCTGCCTTCTCTTTTCCTACCAAAAAAAAAAAAAGGCAAGGCAACTTTATTAATATTAAGGTAACATGACACTGTGAGATAAGCATTCATTCTGTTTATGACATATTTTTAAAGCAGTCCTTGTTCTCAGGAAACTTACATTCTACATACTAATACAATCAAACAGCTCTGTCATCTCAGTCAAACCATTTCCCCTTTCTGAGCCTCAATTTTCTCATAGAAAATGAGGAGATTGGACAAGATGATACCTAAGGACCCATCTATCTCCAAAATCCTGTTGCTATTTATTTCTTACTGAAAAAAACAATGTGGGATTTAATTTTTCTTCTCTGAAGCAACTGAGGATAGTAAATGACAAAATCCCTACCCAAGATACTGTTTATGCAAATTGCTTCCTACCTCCATAAAGCTGAAACTTACAACCTGATATAAATACAAGTAATAACATATGCAAAGGAGATTTTTGTATTTCTAGAATCAAATTTAAGCTGAAGGAAGAAACCATCACAGAAGCTATTGAGTTTATAACTTGAATAATGACTCCTTAGATAAAGCAGGCACTAAAACCACTCCCTTTTTTTTCTTTATTTTACTATAAAAGTACAATATGTCAATTTGCCTCAGAATCCTAAGGTGAAGTGTTAGGAGATGCTGGCATCGGCAATGATTATGTCACTGGCAATTACTTATTCTACCATCATAGGAGAACAAGTTTCTGTTTTCTGAGCTGAAGTATAAAAAATGCAAATGTGAGTCTATTTGTGCCTACGTTTAACGTAAAATGGAATAAAATGTCTACTTTGGGCTTACGTGGCACTTTGCACCTTATCAGCCACCATTAAAATGCATTAAATGGCTTTAATAATGATGCGCAATTGACCTGCACCAGGCTTCAGCATTCCTAATCATCTCTAATTTCTGTCTAAAAATGAAGAACAGTCTAATTATCCAACTACTATCTTCAGGTCCTTTGAGTGGAAAAAAACCCAAAAAGCACATTAATTAGTTTCTATTCTCTTTAATGAACTTAGGCATTTCTTGATGAAACTATCAATGAAACAATTCCGTATTTTCCCATATATGGGACTGGGGTATTAAAAATTATTCATTTTGATTAGTCAGCTATAACTTATGTTTATCTTCACATGGATCCCCTTACATTACAAGATGATAATATCAAGGAAAGCCAATAAACAAAGTGAATTTTCATTTTTCACAGGATTTTACATATCATATTTTTTGATGCTCAGACCATCATTAATACATCAGAATACATTAGTACCTGTATTTTCTGTAATGAGAAGTTGACAATATTTTTGTTCACATTTCTAAGATAAAATACTTTGAAAATACAGATTAGGTTTTGATTAGCGTGAATAATGAATTACCCTGAAGTGGTAGTGTTATTCAAATTCACACTGCATATTTCCATTGGGCTGGGACTAATTATCACATTTTGCAGAATTATATATTTGAATAATTCCAACTCAAATGCACAAAACCACTTATGGGGATTTGCTATTCACACTAATCGAGACATAGCTATATGCTTAGATGAATTTATTGGCTTCATTTCCTATATTAATTCTAAAAACAGTAAAGGAGTTATTATTGAATTGACCTTATGCACTCAAGTAATGCGGATTAAAACCACTCTAAGCCTGAAAAAAGGAACTCCATGAGTTCAACTGGTATTAAATATCCATTGCTGATTCTCTGTGAACCCAGCTAGACTGGACTTCAGATAGCACACAGGTTGTCACCAGGCTGATACAGTTGAAATTTTTCTTGTTGGGAAATACCTATCAGAGATGAACTCTATTCTCTCTGGGTGGCATATTGGATAGAGCACTGGGCTTGGACTCAGGATGACTCATTTTCATGAATTCAAATCCAGTTTCAGACACTTACTAGCTATGTGACCCTAGACAAGTCACTTAACCCTGTTTGTCTCAGTTTGCTCATCTGTAATATTAGCTGAGGAAGGAAATGGCAAATCACTCCAGTATCTTTGACAAGAAAATCCCAAATGGCGTCACGAAGATTTAGATACAACTGAAACAACTGAAAAACTACAACAAAACCTTAAAAACACATGATAATTCCTATGCCATAAAGAAGAATCAGAGAAGGACGTTAGAAGACTTTTGTTATTTTATAACGTGTTAAACTCAAGGTCCAAACCCCACTAATGTCTGGTTTAGCCAAAGACCAATAAATTTACAATCTTCAATGTACAATTTTAACACTTTTTAAATGGCTGAAGAACAAAAATTGTGGGAATGGAAAAATGGAGATAATAAAGAGAATATAGGATTTAGAGTTAGGAAGAACTTGATTTCCCACCACTGAAATCCCACCTATCATAATTCCTCATACTATGACCAGGTCTTTGATCTCCCTGATCTACGATTTGCTCATATGTCAAATGGGGATAATAATCCCAAAATAGCTACTTAACAAGGTTGTTGTGAGGTAAGAGACATAGGGATGTTTGAAAAGAATGTTTTAATTTTTTTTATGAAATGAATTCAATAGAACAGTAAGCTATATTGTACTGGAGAAATTGCATAAATTGTTACTCACTAGCATTAAACTCTAGAAGACAACGAAATGGTCTGAAGGGTAGCATGCTGGACTGGAAGCAGTGCATTTTAATCCAGCCTCGGACACTTATTAGCAGTGTAATACTGAGCAAGTCATTTAAATTCTCTGCATCTCAGTCTCCTCATCTGTAAAATGAGGGAGATGGACTCTATGGCTTTGAGGTCCCTTGCGGGTCTAAACCTATAATTCTCAATTTTTTTTTCTTTCCTTCCTTCTTTCTTTTCTTTCCTCCCTTCCTTCCTTCTTTCTTTTCTTTCCTCTCTTCCTTTCTTTTTTCTTTTCTTTTCCTTTTTTTTTTTTTTTACCAACAGTATCAGCTTATATCTCTATTAATAGCATACATTTTCTCAATAGGCACAATGCTGAGTGTTTCTCAGTGGGGCTGTCTAATTTGTGAATCCTCAAATCACACTATGTCTGAAATATGAACACTGCAGATGACTCAAAGGGAAAGGGATAGACACATTTCAACCATTTGCCATCTACAATAAGTGCCATGAGAAGTGATAAAGGAAAAATCTAATAGGAAAAGAGTAATAGTAGAAATGGACAACAGATCCATATCCCAAATGCTATATTGAAAAAAAAAATGTTAAAGGATCTAGAGAATACAAGTCCCTTATTCAAAGAACAATAGTGGGTTTTTGTTATATTTTTACCTTTAGAATTAAACATGAAATCCTCTAGTTGATATTCAAAGCCCTTTATAGCCTAACTCCTTCCTACTGTTCTGGTTTTCTTCTACCTTACTCCCTTCTATGTACTCTTGAGTTCCAATGATACTAACCCCATTGCTTTTCCACCTCCCAACTTTGAGTATTTTTTCTGGCTGTCCTCCATGCCTGCAATGCTTTTTCTCCTCATCCCCACCTGGTTTTCCCCCTATCTCATCTACAGCCCCACCTTGCACAAGATTTCTTAATCCTCCTTAATATTATTGTCTTCCATCTGAGATTACCCCCAATTGAGTCTGTACTTATCTCATTTGTATGTAGTTGTTTGCATATTGCAAAAGATTCACCAAGGATAAGACAGCAAAAATGAGTTGTTATGTATACTGTGGAGGGAAGATCTGCACCGACAAATCAGAGATCCTTTGATCTCTATGACAAAGTCTTAACATATACAACAATTGTATAGTCACACATTATTTCTGTAAGATATTCATTACAAGGTATCATAGCAGAATGGGCACTGACCTAGGAATTGGGGCACAGGAGTCTAGTCCTTGATCTACTACCATCTAGTTTAGTGACCTTAGGAATGACTCTTAATTACATTAAACCTTATTTTTCTTATCTATGCTAGGAAGAGATTTGACTGGATGAAGTCTTCACATCTTGTCTAATACTAAAATACTCTTTAATTCAATGAAATCTATCAGATATTATAAGGAAGCAGGACATAGTGGAGTGGGAGGAGTTGGGGATGGCTAGGAGAAGCAAGTTCATTTTTTAGTTCTTTACAATTCCCATCCCAAATTTGAGACTCTAGAGAAATTGTTGTTAAGGCAACTCTTTTGGACTAAATTACACGAGTTATACTATGTGTATTAAAAGATATTTCCATACCAAGAGTTCCCTACACCAATAAAATCACAGGTCAAGACTAATCATCACAGGCAAATTAAAGAGTGGAGCCAAGTGATTGATATTGACTTACAGTATGAATTTTAAACCCCCCCTAGATCTCATCTCCAAGAAGGCTTGCTGTAAAATTAAATGTTTAAATTAAAACATTATTTATCAAGTTTTTATGCCTTAGTTTTCACTTTAACAAAAACATTTGTGAAATTTAAAATAAAAATAGTCCACCAAACTCGCAAATTAAAGTTTTAAGATAATAAGAGGGTATTTATTCTTTACAATTTAACTTATTTAATTTTATTAATTTATTCTTTTATCAAGAAAGGACTTAAAATGAACAATCTAGAGATGGTGTCAGCTTGACTGAGTTGTTTATTGTTACATTCACCAGTGAAGTGATGGTGATAGAAGTATTGATGATGATGATGATGATATTGATAATGAAGACAGACCAGAAATTGTCATACTCCTGGGAATGCTTAAAAAGACAGAAGTATGGAATAAGACAGGTTACCAGTTCTTTTCCATCTTCACCCGAAACAGACAGACAGAGAAATAGATAGAAACATAGTAAGAAGGGACATGATGGTATCCAAAGAAATCTTTAGGCAAAGCTCCAGCCAGTACCTTTGGCATTTGGCAAAGTACACAAGAGGATTTAAAGGAACCCAGGGCTAGTGACCCAATGACAAGTTAAAAGGAGTTTTGGATAACAGAAGTTTAGCCTAAGGTACTTGGAGCCATAGCAGGAGAAAACAGTTTTAAAAGATTAACTTTAACTTAATGTTCAAGGACTTCTATAGCTGGATAAAGGCTGTTGACTAAGGAGTTTATACCATAAAATAAATAAAAATGGAAACAGGCTACCAAACTACCAAACTAAAGAGAGGGCAAGCCACTCCACCACAACACAGAAACTGAAGACCACCAGAGAGTAGCAGAGAGCTTCAGCAACAGAAACCCAGTGGAGATCCATAGTAGCAGCAGAGTGCAAACAGAGTAGCCGAGGACTCCAGTTCAGCTGAGAAAGCAACTTGTTTAATGAGAACATCTGAAGATATCAGTGGTTCTGCAGTCAGAGGTTTCTGAGAACCTCAGATGTTCCAGAACAGGGTATGTTCTAGTCTTAAAATTAGCAACATATCACCATATTGATCAGAAACAGAGTTCAGATTTCTAGTGTTCACTACAATACCACCATTCCAGATTAGATCTTAGAGATCACTTCACCCATTTTATTGATGATGAAATAGGTGCCCAGATGTGTCAAGTTGAAGATTTGTAGCTAGTTAATGGCATAGGGAGTACTAGGATATGGAGGGGTCTTGATTATGTATAGAAGTATTTTTGCAATTCCTTCAGTAAAGATCTATAAGTATTATTATCCACATTTGACAGATGGGAAAACTAAGTCTGAGAAGTGATTTGCCCATGATCATATTAATAAGGGGCAGACATAACCCAGTTCTTTAATGACTCCATGTCTAGTGGACTTTCCATTTCACCACATTGCCATGACATCTGATCCTCTTGCTCAAGGAGTGTATACTCTAGTAAGGCAAATAACTTGGACAAACATCTCCAAAGATAGTCACAGTCAAAAGAGCAATGCCTAGGCCAAAAGGCCTGGGTGCAAATTTTGGTTCCATTATTGACTTTGGTTCTGTTGTGGGACTTGGTGGTGGCCCATACAAGGAGGATGTGTTCAGGGAGAACTAGCCCTTCTAATGTGAGGCTTGCTGAGCCCTTTTCAAGGCTGCCCATTCAGCTTAGGTGTCCACAACTCTGACTGGTGACTCCAAGAAGGTGTAGCAAGCACAGCAACCCCATCCCAGTAAACTGTCTTGGCAGATGGGCTAAACCAGGCTGAGGTTTCAGATCTGTTGGTGAGTTAGGGGAATGTCTGCCCTAAGCATGTGAAGACTTTCCCAGGTGGAATGGGTGAATAAGAACAATTTATTCCAATGGCCATGAAGGCAGGTGAAACAGGTGCTTTGGAACACTTAGAGCTTGGTCAGGCATCAAAGATGCCAAGGTCACCCACTGCATCCTGGACCATTGCCAGTTGCCTTGACTTTTGTCCTACTACTGGACTTCAGTGACTCAGGAAGAAGGAGTGAGGCTGACAACTTTGTGCAACTCTGCCTCACTTAAATCCAATTCATATGTGAGTCAAGACAATGCGTGTGATGACACTGGTCATTCTCTCTCTATCTCTAGGTTCTCTCATGTTCTCCAATCCTCTATTTCTTCTTTGTAATTTCATAAAATTAATTTGTGAATGACTTGTGGTTCTTGTTGCTACCTTTTACATTGTTATAGACTTTATATATGCTTTTCTTGGTGCTGTTTACTTCACTTTGCATCAATTAATGTTAGTCATTTCCATGCTTCTTTGTATTAAACATGTTCATCATTTCTTATAGTAATATTCTACTAATTCATGTATCACAATTTATCCAACTATTCCCTGATTCATAGTCATCAGCTTTGTTTCTAAGTCTTCCCTACAATAAAACAAATTCATAAATACTTTTATACATACGGAAACTTTCTTTATATAAGTGATTTCCTTCAGGGATATGCCTAGCAGTAGAATCTCCTGATCAAAGAGTATGAATATTTTAGTCACTTATTCAATTATGAGTTATTTTCCAAAATGGTTGAATTAATTTACATTAGTGTACCTATCTTTCCAAAAGTCAATGGATGTTCTGTTCAATCATTTAATTATGTCCAACTCTTTGCGACCCCATTTAGGGTTTTCTTGGCAAAGATAATGGAGTGGTTTGCCCTTTCTTTCTCCAGTTCATTTTACAGATGAGGAAACTGAGGCAAACAGGGTTAAGTGAACATGTCCAGGATAATACACCTTGTAAGTTTCTGAGGTCAGAATTGAACTCAGGTCTTTCTGAATCCAGGCGCAGTGCTTCATCCACTATGCCACCTAACTACCCCAGCCAACGCGTAAGATTTCAATTTAAAAAAATAGGAATCCTGAGGTAGGGGTACAAATGTGAGCAAAGGTACAGAGGCAGAAAAGAGCGAAATGCTTTGAAAACTTCAAAACATTAAGATACAACTAATTAACTAAAAAACTATGCCAATGAATCATAAAAAGCAATGAAACTCAATTTATACTTCAAAATATTGTCTGTATTGAAAATATCTGTATTTTAGTAAAACACCATCTTTTATTTTTTTATTTAAAAATTCAAAATCTATTTTTCCAAAGCAAATCTATCTAAAGCTTAGGGAAATATATAGATATGAAAAGAAAATATCTCTTTTTCTTTTCTTCTTTCTCAAGAAACAAAGATAGCCGGCACATTTTTTCTTTGCTTTGTGAAAACGTGGTTCCAAGCATGCCAAGCTAAATCTCTAAACAGATCAGACGCAAGTATAACCACCTATTCTTCTTTCACATCTCTATTGTACACCCACTTCCTCTAGGAAATCATTCAATTATAGGTTCTATATCGAAGGCTTCCCCCCAAACCAGAAAAAGCCCGTTAACCTCACACCTGTGAGACCTTAAACCACAGTCTATATTATGCCTGAATTTTATGTCCTTGTTATTGTTATCAGTTCTAGTGATTATATCCATTAGATATATTCTATTTTAGAATAGAAATATTTCACTTAATATCATGTCAGCCATTTCATTCCAATGAAGAAATCCCTTCTGGCAGCTTATGGCTATGTTAAATTTTCTTCCTGTTAATTTAGCAAGATTTTATTTCACCATTCATTCAGCAAAATTTTTGGTATTTGGCAAATTTTATCAATGCTTCTAATAAAATAGAATTTCTTTGAGAAAAGTCAAAATCTAGATAGCAATTGAAGGATTCCCTTGAATTCCTTTGCTAATATCTTATGTTTGGTATGCACTAAGCAGATGTCAAAGCAGATTTACTTCAGTATTATTTCATGAAAGGAAGCATGCATGCATTTGCTAAACATCTATATGCCAGACACTGTGTTAAGCACTTTACAAATATTATCCCATTTGATCCTCACAACAACCCTGGGAGGTAAATATTATCATTATAGCATCATTTTAGAGAAAACTGAGGCAGGAAGCAGTTAAGTGACTTGCCCAGGGTCACAAAGCTACTCAGTGTCTGAGGGCACATTTAAACCCAAGTCTTTCTGACTCCAGGCCTAGCATATTATCCACTGAGCTCCTTTAAAATAGTTTCACTTTTTATCTTTGTCTCTCCTATACCTAGAGTTGCAATGGGCATAAATGACAAGATACATAATTAATAAATGTTTATGGAATTGAATTTGTTCAACTGAATCCTACACTGACATTATTCCATACTTTCCTAAGCAGTGCTACATTCACCAGAGGACTAAGACTGCAAGGTAGGATTCGAAATCCACAGTTCCATATTTTTCACCACTACATCTTGTTGCCTCAGGCCATTTTTACACTGGACCCTATTTTGGCAGTTTATAGTTCTGATCTAGCAGATAGCAGACTAGTATATTTTGTGACCTAGGACATCTATACATTTCAATTGTTTTATGTAGTGGAGAAGAGGTGGAAGAGACCCCCGATCTTTTGGTTCAACCACAGAACACAATGTCATAAATCTGATTCTCAAAGGGATAAGAAAACAAATTCCCTTAGACTGGAATAAAGTTACCATAAAGGAGAACACCGCACACAGTAATAGCAGTGGTGCACAATGATCAACTTTGAATGGTTTGGCATTCTCAGCAATACAACGATCCAAAACAATTCCAAAGGACTCATGATGAAAAATGTTATCCATCTGCAGAGAAAGAACTGCATCTGAATGCAGATGAAGGCATAGTTTTTAACCTTTTTTTCATTTTCTTGGGGTTTTTTCTTTGACACTATGGCTAATATGGAAACATGTTTTAAATGACTTCACATGTATAATCTATATTAAATTGCTTGCCTTCACAAGAGTAGGAGGATGGGGACTGAGGGGGAGAATTTGGAACTCAAAATTTTAAAAAGCAAATGTTTCAAAAATTACACGTAATTGAGAAAAATATTTTTTTTAAAAAGGGAAGCAATAAAAAATTAAAGTTACTATAAAGTAACTGTTGGTGATTTATCATTAATAATGTTTTCAGAATCAGGTAGAATTGCTTACATTTACTTCTTGGGTGTACAAATAGTCCTCTTTTACTGCTGTATCTCCAAGGATAAACTTTTTGAAAATGAGGTAACTTCATTTTTTCATGGAATCCTTGAATATTACAGTGGAAATGGACCTTACAATTAGTCCTCTAGTGATCTCTTCTCCCAATGTGCCAAGTCCCCCTCCTCCCCTTCATGTCTTCAGCTGCTGCTGCCTCTCTCCCTCATCCTGAGGCATCATGCCCTTGGAGTCAGGAAGAACTTACTAAAAGTCCTGCTTCTGAAAACTGCTACCTGTGTGACAATGGACCTCTCTCTAAAAGTCTCAGTTTGCTAATCTGCAAAATAGACATATTATTACCAGAATGTCCACAAAACAAGGTTTTATGAGGTTCAAATGAGCTAATATGTATAAAGTGCTTTAAAAATTATAAAGTGATATATAAATGCCAATAATAACAACAATAGACGTTTGTGTTTATCAGTGTCCCTGACAGAAGAGCACATACACTCCGATTTGACAATGCCAATGACAACTCACTACCAAAAAAAGCTGCCTATATGTGCTTGTTCTTTTGGATTAAAAATCTACACACACGTACACACAAACACAATACTAACTGAAGTTTGATTAGAGATAATAATGGAAGAAGGAGGAGAAAAAGGAAATGATGAGGAAGAAAAAGAAGAAGGAGGAGGAGGAGGAGGAGGAGGAGGAGGAGAAGAAGAAGAAGAAGAAGAAGAAGAAGAAGAAGGTAAAGGAGAAAGAGAAGAAGAAGGTAAAGGAGAAAGAGAAGAAGATGACAAAGAAGAAAGAGGAGAAGAGGAGAAGGAGGAAGAGAAGGAGGAGGGGAGAAGGGAAGAGGAGAAAGAGGAGGAGGAAGGTAGTAGTAGAGAAGGAGGAGAAGATGTGGAGGGATGAAGTTAAAGCTTACAAAGTCCTGATCATACATTATCTTTTTGGACAGAGGGTTAAAATAACCCTGTTACATAGGCATTATAACATTTTCTCCTCTTTTTAAAGACAAGGAGATTGAAGTTCAGACACTTTAAGTGATTGGGTTCTAGTCACACAGTCGAGACAGATTTCCTAGCTCCAAGTCTAATTCTATTTCCACCATCCTATGCCATTCTCAGGAGGGAAGACCAAGATCCCCAAAGTATGGCCAAGAGACTAGAACCCTCTCAATGAGACCCATATTTCTTGAATTGCTATGGCATCACACAGCTATAAGCACAGAAGGGTCTTGCAAAGGTGAATGAGGAGATAGTCTCTAACATTCAGGATGCGAAACAGCATTAATTCTCCTTACTTTTTAAGACCAAGAAGAGTAGAACTAGACATGAAATGGACCTTAGAAGCCATCTAGTCCAATTTCCTTTTTTTTTTTTTTTTGCAGATAAGGAAACTGAGACTGAGAGAAGCCAAGTCCAAAGTCACACAGACAGTTATCGGCAAAAGGGAGTATACCCAAATTGCTTCCAGATAAATAATCATCCTTAATAGACAGGGCAATCTCTTCAGGGTTGTTCATAGAGATTACCTCAAACCCCCATACTTCATCCTACCTGGTTAGATATGTCCTCCCTGCTTCTTGATCCTGCCTCAGGCCTGGCTTGCCACTTACATGTTTAACCTACTGTCCCTGTTGATATCCTCACTTGTTTTTGTTTGTTTGTTTTCTTTTTGGCAAGGCAAATGACTTAACCAGGGTCACATAGCTAGTTAAGGGTCAAGTGTCTGAAGTCAAATTTGAACTTATGACCTCCTGACTCCAGGACCAGTAACTCAATCCACTGGCTATCCATTGCCCCAACCCTGACCTGTTTTTAACATAATTGACTTAGCATTACTGGTATTTGAATTCACTTCTGACCTCCATGTACCCAGTAATGTCCTAAACTAAGTTCTTCCTTCACCACAATCTCAGACTAAAAAGTATGCCTTGTTTCCTACTCTGACCCTGAAATTTCCTTAGTCCCTATCCTTCAATCTGCTTTGTCTAATACCTATGTCTAGTTCTTTACTCTGTTCAACCACATCTTTTCCTTAAACCTGTATTCAGTAATACTCTGCCTAGAGCCTGTTCTAACAGACTTCTTGGCTTAGATACCCTGTAGCCCCACTGGCCTACCAATATCAGAACAGTTTCATTCGTCATAATGGAATGGTTACAGTTGTACTCAAGACTCTACAGAAAGAATAATATGACTCAGTGAGCCTGGGTCCCCTCACTCAATAAAAAGAGCAATTCCCACTCCCACCTGCTGAAAGGAGGGGAGAAGTACAGCAGTTACATGGGGAGTCCCATGGGGAACAGCCCTGGGACCCTGGGCACCCTGAAGCCTATCCCTCTAGACAAGCAGATGAACCTCTCCACACAACCCCCTCTCCCTAGTCCTTGCTCTCATACCTCTAGAACCTGGAGCTTCTGCTCCCAGGTCCCAAAAACTGACTCCCTACCTCATTATATGCATCCTGGACTATATTACGTGTATCCCAGACTTTAGACATTATATATATATACACACACACACACACACACACACACACACACGTATATATTTATATACGTGTATGTGTGTACATGTATATATGTGTGTATACATGTATGTATATACATATGTGTGTGCATATATGTGTGTATGTATATATACACACGTGTGTGTGTGTGTGTGTATATCTATATACGTATATATATACACTCCCTACATCTTTCTTGTCAAGGAAGACATTGATGGGTGCTAGATTGGGCAATCCTCCGTCGACCCTGACCACTAGTCAACTTAGTGATGTAGCAGGCCCCAAACCACACCTCCTTGTGCCCCCTGTAAAGCCAATCGCTCGTGGCAGCGCTCCTGAAGATTGCCGCTGTGAATGATTCTCAGGGTCTAATCATGTAGTATAATGAACTCTGTTTATTCAGCAATAAACTAAACATTGTTCATGTAAGTAAAATACAACATCCGTAGCAACATGCTTCAGTAAAATATATCATATATGTATATATATGGTTCATAACACTCAGTATGTCACATGGCACATTGCATATATCGCTGCATTCCCATAGTCAGGGAGTCCTAGGCTAGGGTCTTCCCCAGCATGATGCATCCTTAAGGGGTAGCAGAAAATATCACACCATCCACCCCTAGGACACTGAAAGAATAATCTCCTTAATCAATACACAGTGTTCCAATAAAGTCTTCTCTCAATCTGATTTGAGTCTGTCTTCTAAACCCCATGGCTCCTCTTCCATGGACTCCTCCTCAGCAGGCTGACTGCTCCCAGCTCTTGCTTGAGTTCACACACGGGCAGCTCTCTTCTGCTCCTTGTCTCAACTCACTGGGACTGTTTTGTTCCAAACTTTTCCCCATTTCTAAGAAAACAAAGCTTAACAGTGCTATAAAAATATTTACACACATTACCAATGGCATCATCTCAATCCACTCATAAAGACCAACAGACAGGGCTTCTGTCTGAGAAATTAAGACAGACCAACAGACAGGGCTTCGACATCACAAACTCTCTTTCTGCTAGGCCTCCCCACAAACAAGTTCTCTTAGCCCACTCATGATCGTTTCTCTCTCAGCTCTGATACTATTTCTAATCGAAGACTCTTGATTTATTCAAAGAAAGGCAAGACTTAGTCAAAGGAACTTGACTGGCTAAAATTCAGTCTGGAACAAGATCCTACAGCAGCAAAAAATCCTACTTTGCTTGATATTACACCTTCTCCCCCTCGAGCTTTTTTTGGTGAACTTCAGATAAAACCACGCAGTACATACAAAAAGTGCATGTTCCTTTAAGAACTGACCACTCCTTACCAACTCCTTATTCCAACCCTGAATCATCTAACTAGCATATCTGGTATGTTTTACTGTAGTTTATCATATATGAACTTTAACTGTACCCCTCTAATATCGCAGATTCCTTAAGAACTTTTGCCTGCTGAAAAGTATAAAAATAAATCTTTGCCAACTTGACAAAAAAGAAAGAGTAACTCCTTACCATCCAATGGATACAACTTGAGTTTGTCCATTCAGGTCTCTCTTCTTTACCACAAAATAAGCATATGATCACTACCCAGAAGAGCTCCTTACTAGGTTTTCTTGCTCCTGTTTTTATCAGTCTGAATTTTTGTCCTTCTTACCTGTGGTGACTATGTCTATTTCTTTAGTATAGCTGGTACTAGTACACACCTTATTTACACATTTCTATGTCTTTGTGATTGTAGCCTCATATACAGTATGATACAGGATAAAGAACTTTAGTCTTGGAGTTAGAACATCTGGGTTAAGATCCTACATCTCTTTTGTTGTCTATGTGATCTTAGACAAGTAATTTCACCTCCATAATATTTCATCTGATAGAGGCTCCCTTTTGCTAGTCTGGAAAATATAGAAGTTGGATTATATTGGCCTTTCAAGTGCTTTGATGATGTAGATACATGATCCAACAAGGTTATAAAACTATAGCCAGCAAACTTCTCTATGGACTAAGAGAGAATATGCTTTGTTTTCACCCAACCTAGTTGGTGCCCCATTCAAACTGAGTATGCCCTACACGTTCAAACTAATCCTTGCTTGAATACTGATAGGATTTCATTGATGAACTTCGAAGATCTCCAAAAGATGAAGGTCACCGTGAGATGAAGCAATTCCCTCAAGTTCACAAGATTATCTTAGACTCTATGTAACCCTTGTATGCCCAGAACTTTGCTTGGAATAGAGATGCCCTCTAACTGGCCAGTTCCATAAGGCCTCCATAATTAAATAAAAGATAAAAAAACTAGTATCCTTACTGCAAACTCATCAAATCCTATTTACATATATCTTGATGCCATTTGGCCTTTGCAATTCATTATGTTTCATCCATTAACTCATTAATGCCTCATTAGGGTCTAGGCAGAAAGAACCACACACACTTTAACCATCTACATAGCAACTAGAATTTCAGAATCATCAAACTACAGGCAAGCTTAATCGAGGGGATTTACCACTCCTTCTTTTCCCTACTTGATGTCTTGTGGAACCATAGAACTGTGACATAACAATATATTTTAATGGTATCTTGGTCCACTCTCAAGTTGTACCAGCTATACTCTGAGAAGTGGCTTTATATAAATAAAAGTTTTATCTTTAGAGGTGGAGCCAAGATGGTGGAGTAGAAGCAGGGACTTGCATGAGCTCTTCCCCCAAACCCCTTAAAATACCTTAAAAATGACTCCAAACAAATCTAGACAAACAGAAGTCACAAAATGACAGAGTGAAACAGATTTCCAGCCCACGAAAATCTGGAATGATGACAGAAAGAGTCTATTACACTGATTGTGGAGCCGAGCACAGCCCAGCATGGGTTGTGATCCACATAGACTGGTCTAGAACAGGTCTCAGGACACTAAATTACTGACAGCTGTAACAGTTTCCAGACTTATCAACCCACAAATGCCAAAAGACAGCTTCAAAGATCAGTGGGAAAGCTCTTTTTTTCTGCGTGGGAGATGAACTTGGTCCCATCCCTGCCTGAAACCCAGTCCTCAGGGCGACAGCCACTGACGTTGTGGAGACTGCTTCTGGAGTTGTCAACCTACAGTCAGTAAGGGAATCAGCTGATGGAGGAATAAAATGGCTGATCTGGATTGCAGTCCTGAGTGGTGGTCCTGGAAATGAGAAACAGTGCTGGCATGGCAGAGCTGGTGGTGGCTGTGGAAAGAGAATTCTACTCACAGTTCCAGGCCAGAAAAGAGGTCTTGTGGCTGCTCATACACCAGAGTGCAGGCCAGGGGAGGAGTAAACACCCCTCCTTTGATCATACCACTTTGGACAAACCGAGAATTTACAGGTCCCTAAAGACATTCTTGAAAACAGCTGCACAAAACTCCTGAAACTGGGTACAGTACACCTTCCACTTAACAAAGAGCTCAAAATTCAAGTACTTGACTGTGAAAATGACCAAAAAGGGAAAAAAATAAGGCTATAGAGGTTACTCTCTTGGTGAAGAGGTATTTTCTTATAATGAGGAAAATCAAAGCATACAACCAGAGGAAAAACAGCAAGGTCAAACCTCCTACATCCAAAGCTTTCAAGGAAAATATGAATTGGTCTTAGGCCATGGAAGAGATCAAAAAAATTTTGAAAATAAGATAAGAGAAGCTTGCTAAAGGAGACTCCTAAAATGCTTAAGAAAATGACACATTTAAAAAGAGACTGACCCAAATGGTAAGAGGTCCAAAGAGCCAGTGAGGAGAAGAATGGCTTAAAAAGCAGAATCAGCCAGATGGGAAAGGAGGTCCAAAAGCTCACTGAAGAAAACAATTCCTTAAAAATTAGAATGGAGCAGATGGAAGCTAATAAGTTTATGAAAAATCAAGAAATTATAAAACAAAACCAAAGAAATTAAAAAATAGCAGACAATGTAAAATATCTCATTGGAAAAAACAACTGACCTGGAAGATACCATTTAAAATTATAGGATTACCTGAAAGCCATGATCAAAAAAAAAAGAGTCTAGACATCATCTTTCAAGAAATTGTCAAGGAAAACTATCTTGATACTGTAGAACCAGAGGGTAAAATAAATATTGGAAGAATCCGTTGATTGCCTCCTGAAAGAGATCCCAAAAGGAAAACTCTTAGGAATATCATAGCCAAACTCCAGAGCTCCCAGGTCAAGGAGAAAATATTGAAAGCAGCCAGTGAGAAACATTTCAAGTACTACAGAAATACAATCAGGATAACACAAGATCTAGCAACTTCTACATTAAGGGATTATAGGGCTTGGAATATGATATTCTAGATGTCAGAGGAGCTAGGATTAAAACCAAGAATCACCTACCCAGCAAAACTGAGTATAATACTTCAGGGTAAAAATGGTCATTCAATGAAATAGAGGACTTTCAAGCATTCTTGATGAAAAGACCAGAGTTGAATAGAAAATTTGACTTTCAAACACAAGAATCAAGAGAGGCATGAAAAGGTACATAGGAAAGAGAATTCAAGCATTGTGGAAACACAATCAAGATAACACAGGATTTAGTAGCTTTCTACACTAAGGGACTGAAGGGCTTGGAATATGATATTCTGGAGGACAAAGGAGACGGGATTAAAACCAAGTATCACCTACTCAGCAAAACTGAGTGTAATATTTCAGGGGGGAAAATGGAATTTCAATGAAATAGAGGACTTCCAAACATTCTTATTGAAAAAGACCAGAGCTGAGAAGAAAATTTGACTTGCAAATATGAGAATCAAGAGAAACATGAAAAGGTAAATAGGAAAGATAAGTCATAAAGGACTCATTGAATTTGAATTGCTTACATTCTTAAATGGAAAGATGATGTTTGTAACGCATGAGACTTTTTTTCAGTGTTAGAGTAGTTAGAAGGAATATATATGTGTATATAGATATACATATACAAATATATATGTGTGTATATGTATACATATTATATATGTGTAGATGTGTGTATATGCATGTATATGTATATGTATATACGTGTGTAGGTACATTTATATGCATGTATATTTTTGTGTGTGTATATATGTATAGACAGACAGAACAGGGTGAGCTGACTATGAAAGGAGGATACCTAAAAATAAAATTAGGTGTTGAGAGGAATGTACTGGGAGAAAGAGAAATGGAGAGGTAGAATGTAGTAAATCATCTCACATAAAAGAGGCAAGAATGGAGGGGGAAAAGTGAGAGGTGAGAGGAAATAAGTGAGCCTTACTCTCACTGAATTTGACTGAAGGAATGAATAACACACATTCAACTGGATATGAAATCTATCTTACTCTGCAGGAAGGTAGGGGGGAAAGGGATAAGAGAGGGAGGATAATAGAACAGACAGCAGATTGGGGAAAGGGGTAATCAGAAACAACCACTATTATAAGGGGACAGATCAAGGGAAAGAATGGAATAAATGGAGGGCACGACAGAATAGAGGGAAATGTGGTTAGACTTTTGCAACATGACTGTTATGGAAGTGTTGCTTGGCTACACAGATGTGACCTATATCTAATTGCTTGTTGTCTCAATGAGGGTGGGTAGGGAGGGAAGAGGAGAGAGAATGTGGAATTCAAAGCTTTAAAAATAAATGTTAAAAATCATTTTGGCATGCAAATGGGAAATGTCCAGGCAATGGGATATAGAAATCTATCTTGCCCTACAGGAAAACAGAGGAGAGGGGGATGGGAGAAGGTGGGTGATAGAAGGGAGGGAAGGTTGGGATGCACACTGCCCTGGAGTGGGGGGAGGGGAGAGGTGAGGAGAAAATTTGGAATTTAACATTTTGTGGAAATGAATGTTGAAAACTGAAATTAAATAAACTATATTTTAAAAATAAAAAAGAACAAAAGAAATATCTTTATAAGTGACTTTATAAGATATAGAAGAGTGAGTTCAACCTTATTCAGATGAAGTTCTTGGATATCTCATCTCCCTGCAGTTCATCCACATTAAATGAAATAGTTAATGAAGTCCTAGACTGAAAATCTTCAGTCTTCAAGACCATCCAACACATCCCAAGATTTGGTTGGTGTCAGTAACAACTCATTTCACAATTTTGTACGACTACCCTGTCAGAGGTCAAAAGCTTCTGCTGTGGTTGTCAATAATAGGGGGTATGGATTACTACAAGTGAATAAAGAACAGGGCTAATAGCCCAGGCTTGGAGTGGGTAGGAGAGGTGCTTCATTACTAGTGTTTTCCCCATGATAATACTGCTCTGACCATACCCATAATCCTAGGCATTATTTTTCCTCTCAGAACTCTCCCAAGGGAACACAGACATTAGATACACTTCCTATCTGAGCCAACTGGAGCCCTCAGAGAACCACAAACTCATCATTCAAGAAGATGGAAATACACGACTCCACATATCACCATAGCAGCATAGACAGACTGAGTGGAATCTTGCACACAGACTACTCAGCTCAGTACTATGTCTCTGAGAAGAGGCAGTCAGTTAATTTCAACCAAGAGCTTTTTTCTGATCCAACCCATGTTAAGCACATTGTAACTCCCCATCGTCTGAAATGTCCACTTGTGTTTTAGTTACTCCCTTTCACCATTGAATCATAGAATCTTAAGATATCTAAATGAATTTTTATTATGCACCTAATAAGTGCTCAGCAATGGAGGATATAATAAAAAAAAGAAAATAGTTCCTGCTCTCAAATTTACATTGGACCATTCTACCATGACAGTTTAATGCCTATATGAACCACGGATCCCAACCACAATACCCTTGAAAATATATCCAGTACCTAATCAAAGATATTCAGTGATGGGGAGATCATTCTACAAGTGAAGAAATCTGTTTAATTCTTATTCAATATGTTAAATACAGACAGAAAGATGAGTAATTATGAAAAGCAGGACTACTTTAGATGTGTCTCTGAATTAAAATATACCAGTTCGTATCTGTTTTTAGTCATGTGTCCCATTCCTAATCATAATAGCAAATTTACCTCAATGTGTTACAATTTCAAGTTCATTTTATTTCCTATATATCATATTGATATACATACATGTTTAACACATGTCAATTGTGCTCTAGCCCCTGAAACAATGGAACTGAGTACAATTTTTTTTGGAAAGTGTGTCTCTCGCATGCAACCTTTCTACTTCATGCCTTTACCAAGGAGAATATAAATATCTACTTTTATTTTTCTTCCCCCAAAAAAGATCTAGTCTCCCTACAAATAATGAGCATAAGAAGACACTAGATACAGTACAAATATTATTTAATCTAAAGGAAAATGAAAAGTGAGTTCATCAGGAAAACTCTCCTCTTTTCAAAGAGAGTCGAGGCAACTTCTCCTTTGATAGTACTCTATTTCCCTAGATACCTATGTAGTGCATATAATTCACAGACTCAGTAAAGGGATAGGTCTGGACTGCTTCTGTTTCTGCAGAGATGCTTGTTAGGCTGATGATTCTTCCTTTGTGGGGTCATATATATTTATTGTCAAGTCTAAATGTCTATGCCCCTGTCTGGCATATCTGCCCCCATGTATGTGCCTGTCTCTGTCAGTCTCTCTGCTATCTCTGTCTCCTTTTTTCCCCTACTCTTTCCTTCCTTCCTTCCTTCCTTCCTTCCTTCCTTCCTTCCTTCCTTCCTTCCTTCCTTCCTTCCTTCCTTCCTTCCTTCCTTCCTCCCTTCCTTCCTTCCTCAAGCACACACATAAACACACAGACACACACTCCTCTCAAGTATCTCTCTTTAATCAAGTCTCTAACTGTTACTACTTGTTCATTGAAGAAACCACAAAGACACATGCTCTTCTCTCTAGCTATGCATGGAATATAGTGTCTTGATCTCTTCTCCCCAAAGTCCACATCTTCTTCCTTATATATAAAAGAATTTCCTTATGAACAAGGGAGAAGTTACCTGAATACCCAATAAAAATACATACCGTCCCTGGCTTTCTTCCTTGTTATTTTGTCCAGATAATTACTAGGTTCTTCTTTCTATTTCTCTCCTTTCTACGTCACACTTTTGTAGTATATGGTTTTACTTTTATTTAGACTTTTTTCTGTATCTTCCTCAGATTTCCAATGACTTTACAAAATTGATAAATCCTGCTGGATGGCAAGGTTATGCGAGTGAGTAGAGGGAAGGAGATATCAGTAGTTTCCAAATTTCAATATTATCCTGGCAGAAATTCTCTATCCACTTCATCCCATTCAATAAACCACTGCTGTGACAAAGCACTTGGGTATATGAGGTAGGGTAGAAAAATTTGGTTCTTTCTGTGTTATTATCCATAGGAGGCTTTGAACGTTCAGTATATCAAATATAACATGACATGTGAAAATACTTACATAGCATGAACAGCAGAATTTTTTAATATGAAGTAATTCATTTATAAAATACCATGCTTAAAAGTGTCCCTGGTTTTTTCTTCTTTGTATTGTGCCAATTGTGTGTGGCTGCTTATCTTTCCCATCCTTAGTCCTGGCTCTGCAGTAAGCAGTATATTACAGTAGATTCAGAGTATGCAACGCAAGGATTTCTCTGGGATGCTCATGGGGCAAAGATTCTTCCCTGGATTCTTTTTCTAAAATGTCTTCAGTTTACTTGTTCAAGATCAAGTTGAATAAGCATTAATATGCTTCTATTATGTTCAAGGTACTGTACTAATTGCTGAAATATAAAAACAAAACACAAAAATAATCCCTGCCATCAGGAAAGTCATATTATATAGTAAGTATTTGGAAGCTTTATAGAAGCTGTTACCAGCAACCATTTGGTCCATATCACCCTTTTATCTAGTGCAGATATAGATGACCAAAATATTATTTGATTCCAATGCCAGCACCACTAGCAACTGCTCTTTCTAACTCTTTCTAATAAAAAATAAGTCAAATGAGAAAGAAATAGGTCATGGTCAAACTCAATCTTGATTTCATATCTAGAAGAAGGCACACTAAAGTCAAAGGAGAAACTGTTGTTGACTCATGTCTTTGATTCAAGGCATTTAACTATATCCAGTGGAATGCCTTTTTTCTTATAAATAAGCAAATCATTTTTCTCCTTTCATCTGTTGTCTGCTACTTGCTGAGGTTGTTTCTTAATACAAGTAAAATTTAATTTGAAAATATAAGCAATAATAAAATGGCTTTAAATTTCATTTTTCCCCATAGGACATTTGGTTGGAGTAGGTAAGTAAAAGATCTTTCAAAGACCTTAAGAAATCTACCATTCATTTCTAGAATCCTGAATTGGCTGCACACTGTACGGCTGATTCCTAAACTGCTGTGTCCTCTGACTTACCATTTAGAAGCACAAAAAGTAAACTCAATCCTCTTTGGCCAAGACCTGATGAGTTCTAAGTTGAGCAGCTGCTTCAACAAAGCTGAGTTCAAAGTGACCTTTATGACTTCTCATCAATTGTTATAGGAGCCATGGATAGCTAAAAACAAATGAAGCACATGGCCTGGGAAATGGCCATTTTGTGTCATTTCCCCACTTTCAAAACATGTCTTTAGACCTTTGAAAGCTGTCCACCCATCCCATCCACATAAGCTCTGATTGCTTGATTCATCTGCCTACACAGAATCTTAAAGCACTTGAGTGATTTATTCTTTCTAAAACCATTCTAGTGCCAAGATATGCAGTTCTGTTATGTACAAGAGTTGCAGTGAAGTCTGAAATTTTCATAAAGTGTCACAAAACAGATGCCTAAAATTTGATAATACATCCCCCATTGTCTCGGCTTTGACAATGAATCACAGCCTGTTTGGCAATATATTGCAAATACTGATTTCTACCAGGGCTACGTAGCAACAAAGGCTGCAGAGTGGAGTATGCAGCTATTAAATCTGGAAACATATAATTAAGCTACGTAGTCCACCCTTCACCCCTGCCAGCTTAAAAGGAACTGCCATGAGAGAGAGGAGAAGCAAAATATTTGGGAACTTTTGCAATTCACTATTAAATGACTAATGAGCATAATTGCTGAGCTTTCTATTGAGCTGTTTTATAGGTAGAGATGTAATGTCCTGACGTCGTAATGTTTTTAATGGTAGCATGTCTCTGGGTGTTGAACACTGAAATACTACAAAATTTGAACACTACTATGGTGATAATTATCCACACTTTGGATCTTTAGAAATGAACATTGTGTCATTTAGAGAACTGCAACATTTAAGTCCTGGAGATCAGTGGCAGCAAATTGCATGCTTGGGGTCAAATTTGCAACTTGGAAATTTACCCACATTCTTCATTATCAGATAAAAAAGAGTGAGCCATAAAAGTCAAAACCAAAGCACTCCAATCTCAAACCAAATGCTTAGTATGATTTTCTTTTTTCTTCTATCTGCTACTAGCTGAGGTTGCTTCTTAAGTACAATTTAATTTGAAAAAAATAAGCAATAATCAAAAATGGTTTTAAAAATTAGCAAAAGTTAGCATAGTATAGTGGAAAGAGACTTGGATGTTTAAGACCTAAATTTAAACCCTTCTGCATATTAGCTGAGTGACCTTAGCAAAGTCAGTCTGTCAATACATATTTATAAAGCACCCAAGTGATTTATTGTCAGGCACTATGCTAAGTATTGGGGATATAAAGAAGGTTAAATGACAGTCTTGCTCTAAACGAGCTCAGAATATAACAGGGGAGAAAATATGGAAACAATTACATATGAATCCAATATATGCAGGATAAATTGGAGCTAATCAACAAAGAAAAGGCACCAGCATTTAGCTGGGATTCAAAGGAAACCAGAAAAGTGAGGAGGGGTTAAGTGTGAGGCATTGAGGACAACCTATAAAAATATATATAGTGAAGAAATGCAGTGTCTTGTTCAAGGAAGAGTAAGAAGAGAGTCACTAAATCAGAAATTATGTAGCAATGAGTAAGGTGTGAGAATATTGGAAAGGTAGGAGGGGAGCAGATTATGATAGACTTTGAATGCCAAACAGAGGTTTTAATAGAGTACTATTGGAGTATATTGAGTGGGAGGAAGAGGCAACATGGTCATACCTGCAATTTAAGAAACTCATATTTATAGTTGAATGGAAGATGGACTGGACCAGGGAGAGATGAGACAGAGAGCCTAACTAGAAAGTTATTTCAATAGTCCAGGTGATAAGGGCTTTTCCAAAGATAATGGCAGTGCCAGGGGAGAAAAAGAGCAGGATATGGGGTGTAGTGAAGTTAAAATTGGCAGGTCTTGGTAATACATTGAATATAGAGTGGGGATTGAGGAGGTGAATTTGATACTTAGGTTGAAAGCTTGGGTGATAGCATAATATTAGTGTCTTTGAGAGTAATAAGAAAATTTAGAAGAGGGGATGGTGTGAAGGGAAAAAAAATGAGTTCAGTTATGGAGATATTGAGTTTAAGATGTCTATAAGACATTCAGTTTGAGACATTCAGGAAACAGAGATATAAGACTGGAGGCTAGGAGAGAGGTTAGAAGTAGATCGGTAGATCTGAAAAACATCAGTATAGATAACTGAATTTATTGGGGTTGATGAGATGGCCAATCAAAATAATATAGAGGGAGAAAATAAGAGGGTCTAGGAGTTGTATTGAGTGAATCTAGATTTTAGACAATCTAGCAAAGGAAACTGAGGACTAGTCAGAGAAGTAGGAGAATCAAGAAAGAGAAGTGTGATGGAAACCTAGAGATAAGAGAGTATCAAGCAGAAGAGGGTGATTAATAGTGTAAAAGGAAAAGGATGAGGTATTAATCATGGAATTCT
The DNA here is from genome assembly GCF_028372415.1 of Notamacropus eugenii. Taxonomy (NCBI): domain Eukaryota; kingdom Metazoa; phylum Chordata; class Mammalia; order Diprotodontia; family Macropodidae; genus Notamacropus; species Notamacropus eugenii. Next base: position 281,538,268 of record NC_092875.1, on the reverse strand, counting down.
TTCTCAAGTAGTTTATTCATAAGAGAAAGAAAGACATGCAATGATATTTAATAAGGATGCTAAGATCCAGAGAGTTTTTTTTCAATGGCATAGACATGGGAATGTTTGTAGGTAGTAGGGAAGCAGCCAGCAGGTAGGGAGAGATTGAAGATTGCTGAGAATGAGGATGACAAATATGGCAACCTGCTGGAGAAATGAGAATGGAATGGGCTCACATGTACATAGAGAGCAAGTTTGCTCAGGCAAGGAGAAAGACTTCCTCTTCATGTGAGATAGGGATGGAAGAAGGGATAGTGGCATAGAGAATTTGAATAATGTGAGATGAGAAGGAGGAAAGAAGAGGGAGCTTTTGGCAAGTAGCCTCATTTTTTTTGTGGCATGAGGTGAGGTTCTTAAGTCAGCTGTTTTTGAATCTGTTTTCTCATTTGTAAAATGCTCATAACCATTCATCCAGTAAAAAAAATATATTATTTTGCTTCCCTCCCTCACCATATTGTTGTAAGGATAAAATGAGCTTATGAAAGTATTAGGCACTTATAAGCTACAAAGTGCTATAATCTTATGATCATATTTTATCATATTCTTTTATAAAGAGGTCTACTTCATAACAAACCTTAAAAAAGAGGAACAGAAAATGTCCCTCAGTCCTGTGCAACTTCCATTCATATCTGCAGTGAAAATGGTGGAATGAGGGTGGGAGTAGAAGGAAACAAAGGACAGTAAAGGTCTGCTTACTAGTAGTAAATGTAGGATACTTACTTGGAATTACCTGTTGCCCCTCTAACTGTGAAATCCTTGGCCAATGACTGATTGTAGATTTAATACTGTAGGACCTATCTTAACTTTCTCACTCTAAATGTATATATAAAGATGGATCGTAAGGTCTCCTTGGAGGGGTAAATAAAGGAACTGATGGAATCAGTTTTATCGTGTGCCTCAAAGCAATAAGAAACATTATTTCATGAAATCTGGACATCTTGCACTGCAATAATAATGATAAATATTTTCAAAGTGACTACTATGAAAAGACTTGCAGCTTATGCACCCATATTAGTTGCAGAAAATGAAAAGGTAGAGAAATTCTACAGAAAAATTCAAAAAGAACCTCCAAATTATATCTATATATTCTTTGATACTTGGCGCCTTCAATGCAGAGGAAAAAAGAGAGGAGGATGGCAAAAGATTGTTGTAAAATATGAATTGGGAATAAGAAATAAGAGAGGAAAAAGAATTATATGTTACATGTGAGTCTCATGTCGATATGCAATGAATACATTTTATCGTGGAAAAATAATCAGATGGCTCAAGATGCGGCAAGCACCAAATATCACTCAAAAAATGAAATTGATTATATTTTAATAGAGAAGAACTGACTCATTACTAATGTGAGTCATTCTGGAATAAGCTATCTGTGTACAGTCTGAGCACCAATTAAGATCATTATATCATAGACTTGTTAGATTAAATGAACAAAGTAGTTCAAAGCTAAAAGAAAGAATAAAAATGATATTATGAAAGAAAAGCCAAAGACATTGACTACATAGAAGTTTAGCTGATGTAACTCAATTGCCATAAAATAGAAACTTATTTGACAAGAGGAAAGGTATGACAGCTATAGGAAACATCATTTTAGAAGATAAACTAATCTGTAAAGTCTTAAGTAGGACAATTATAGTAACAATAATATTTGGCATTCATATAGTGCTTCAAGTTTGGCAAAGTGCTTCCATGTTATTTCACCCAGTCAGGATACGGGATGATTCTGGGCAATATTAACTCAAAAAACAAGAAGCAAAAAAAAGGAACAGTAAGACCAATTTAAAGGAAGCTTGGTGAAAATTCCAAATAAGCAAAGTCTTTCAAAGACATTTAAGGATGAAAATAGGAAGACAACAAGTGGAGATAAATAGAAAAGATATGCAAAGATTTTTATTTCTAAAATAATTCCACCATCAGGAACAGAGGAGTCATCATGATTTCATTCTAACATCTCAGTCCTAGATGATAGAGGAGGCTGGAATGGAAATAATGAGAACAAAGATGGGAAAGGCACCTGAATCACACCAAGGAGAGAGACTGTCAGTGCTGAAGGTAACATTGAGAATCTGACAATTCATATCATATATTTTTAAAAATATATGAAGGAAGGTGAAATAGCAAAGGAAGGGGAAATATATTAGGTCTTAACAGCACCCAAAGAGATAACTGAGAGAACATCACGAATTGACCTGTTTGCCCACTTTCTCATGGATATCAAATTTTTATTTGAATAGAATACATATGCAGAATGGTCAGTTTTTATAAGGTCATTAGAAGGGTACAGGATTTTTTCCAGTGATATCTCACTGCTAAAAGAATCTTCATCATTATAAAATCATTCATTAGAAGAATAAAGATGCAGAGAATATGATATTCTACTCTGTAGTTACTGTTGATTTCCAAGAAGAAATCTCCTTTCCATATACCTAGTTAATTCAAGGTTCCATGAAAGATGGAATAGATGACAACACAAATAATCTTTCTCAGTGTCACTGTAATCAAATAATGCAGGCAAGGCATAAAACAGAAAGACATATACTTACCAAAGGTGATCACCGCTACCATAAAGAAAATCTATCATAGGGTTCAAGTTGAAGAGAGAAAATTCCTTAAGATAATGAGGCCCTGCAGATTTTTTTTTTTTGTGGCTTACTTGTTGAATCAAGCTGAAAACAATGCAAAGTGCATTGTAAGACATTCATAAAGATTCAAAGGAATTTACTCTGACTATTCACAGGGAATAAAGATGTATATTGTTCAGATTATTATGTGCACTTAGTTGAACAACACATAGAACTCACGTATCGGTGTGCATGTCCATATAGTCAACATATCTGCATAAATATCTATGTATGTGTGTATATATGTATATGTATACATGGCATTCAGTTGTTTTGGTCATGTCCAACTCTGCTTCACCACATTTGGGGTTTTCTTAACAAAGATATTGGAACGATTTGCCATTTCCTTTTCCAACTCATTTTATAGATGAGGAAACTGAGGCAAGCAGGGTCAAATGACTTGCCCAGTATCACACAGCAAGAAGCCAGATTTGAGCTCAGGAAGATGAGTCTTCCTGACTTCAGGTCAGGCTATCTAGCTAGCTAGATATCATCTTTGATGGACAACTTGGTCCAGAATGTAATATTAAGCAGGAGGAGGAGGAAAACAAAGTGGATTATTTGGGGGGGGAATTTAAAACATATTTAATGACCCTAAAGTTTTCCCTAAAACAAAGATTTATTTTTTAATTTGAGTATTCTACCAGTGCTATCTGGCTGAGAGTCAGGTAATATTAGCATATCTGACGCATAAGAAGTGCATGAGAGTGTGCAGACTAAAATGCTTTAAAACAATAGGGAACTGTGAAGAAGAATTGAAATAAAGGATGTAATTAAAGAAGTATATGATGGAAAGGAAAATAGGCTGGTCATGTGTTTCCAAAAGAAAGAATAACCAGTGGACAGCCCATGTTCTTCATTAGTATTTTCTTAATGTCAGAAAAAAGTAAGGAAAATCATGAGTGCAAAGGGGGTATTAGCAGTAGCAGATTTACTAGAGGACTTAGACAAGAGTCGCACAGGATGGCCAGGCAACTAGAGGTGAGCATAGTGACTGTCACATAGTAGGCACTTAATAAGTGCAACTTGGCTTTATTTGATTTGCCTTGACAAGGCTTGGTTAAGATCTATAGAATTGGAGGGGACATTCACACACCCGCTTGAAGAGATTACTTAGCATTAACTATATAAAAGGAACTGAAAAAATATTTTCAATGGCAATTTTTGATTTATATTAAAAATGTAAAACCCTAAATAGGACATGTCTTGAACAGGGAAATTAAAAGGCATATGTTCTAGTAGCTTAATGAATAAGCTACTAGATAAGAAAGAATATACTTCAGTAGGAAATCATGTTATATAAAATCAGTTTTTAAAAAAAGACTGTCTTGAAATAATTAAAAAGCCAGAGTAACAATCTATGCTTATACCTTCAATTATCACATTCCTTTTCATTGACAATACAAATCTATTTTTCACAATGTCCATTCCTCATCCAAAAAAATCCATTTAATCAGAATGATCAATGGCTAAATTTTTTTAAATGCCTAGTTCCATCTTTCTAATGCCTCCTATGACTCTCTCTAGTCACATATCTTCCAAGGATCCATTCCAGAAAAGTTAATCTTAACTTCCCAAGTCAGACTGTTTCTGTGACTGACAACCCCACTCAACTTTTGACTTCAGTAATATATTCTTTTCAGGGAATATGACAAAGAATGTGGGCAGGCTATGCCACACTGGCTGTGGCTGTTTTGATAACCTCTCTCCCATTCAGTGCATCAATAAAAGGAGTCCTGTAATTGAGTGCCACTAGATCAGAAATATCAAGAGCTCTGAGAGTTCCTTTGTCCAGAAGTCTCAAGGCTCCTGCACTGGTGAGCCAACCCTGGGACTAACCATATGTGACAGAGAGATATTCAAACAGTTTTAATGAATTCAGGAAGCAAGAGACTAGCACTTTTGTTACAGTGAAAACGCTTGATTGGAATTGTTTCCTTTGCTTTGGTCTTCATGGATACCCTGCTTTCAGAAGGTTTCCCAAATCTTTCCTGTGAAAACATACATTCCATCAAGTGCTATATAACATTCTACATTATTATGAGTAAGAATTTTAAAGTACATTTTAAAGTAAAAATAACCTCTCTGCTTACTTGGATTTTGTCTTTATGAGTGTTTGGGGGAATGGGTAACAGGGAGATCTGGTAGTTGCTCTTTCTAAATTTAAAATAGCAAAAAAGCTCACTTATTAGTTACTGATAAATTTGGGCCAAGAGTACAAAATTTTGAATCACACATGGTGTCATTGATTCCCTAATTAAATGTCAATTTAATGTTTCATATTGTATTTTACATTACTTAACAATTGGTAGTGTCATAGCTTTAGAGCTGAAAGTTATCATAGAGATAGTCCAGTCTGGCTCCTTCATAAACAAATAAAGAAACTGAGGCCCAGAGAGCTTAGCTGATTTATGGATTAAATGACATGTAGTACATAATGAATGAGAATTTAACCCTAATCCATGAATTCCAAATGCGGTTCTTATTGTCTTGCATACCTTGTAAACAGTACAAGGTGTAGAGTAAGTATTCAATCATTCATTCAGCAAAGAATTCAGTACCTCCTGTGTCAGAAACAAGTTACAAATGGAAGCTAATCTGTCAAAGGGAGCGCACTAGTAGTGGTGGGAAGGAGGTGGGGAAATATAACACAGGGTCTCCTGCAGAAAATGGGAACTGAGCTGAGAGTCAGGCAGAAGTGAGAAAGAAAACCATGTCAGTCATGGAATGCCATCTCTGTGTACAGATGAAGTAGAAGGAAGGAATCGATCATGGAAACTGAGTAAATTAATATTTGTGGTGAAGTTCTCTAGTACGAGGGCTGGAGGTATATTGGAGAGAATGGCTATAGACAGGCACTAAATTCATTGAGGAAGGAAGAAAAATATCCTGGGGGTTGATGGATAACTGTTACCAAGATCTGGATGAGATGATTATATTTGAATAGCGTGAACCTCAAATGATTACTACACATGTTCAAGTATTTCATTCCTATTATAAACAGTTTAAGAACTTTTTCTCCTCTCCATAGAAAGATACAACCTTCCATTTTTCTCTAATATCATGTTGTGATTGTTTATATTTGCATCATTGATTCATTCGGAATTTATTGTAGAGTACTGCATTACATGTTTCATCCCATTTCCTACCCAAATACAACCCAATTCTCTAAGTAAATTTTGCTGAATAATGAATTCTTTCCCCCGTAATTTGTATTTTTAATGTTCATTCATTTCAGATGTGTCTGACTCTTCATGATTCCATTTCAAATTTTCTTGACAAAAATATTAGAGTGTTTTGCCATTACCTCCTCTAGTTTATTATGCAGTTGAGGAAACAGAGGCAAAAGAGTTAAATGATTTACCCAGGGTCATACAGCTATTAAATAGCTAAGGCTGTTTTTGAACTCAGGCCTTCCTGACTCCAGGCTAGGCAGAACACAGATTTTCCTGAATCCAAGTCAGGCACTCTATACCCTGAGCCACTTAGCTGCCCAAATTTGTATTTGGGGGATTATCCAAAATTAGGTTGCTGTACTCATCTATTTCTAAATGTTCAACAGCAATCTAATGATCTGCTTTCCTAAGTTTTTGTAGGGCTATACTTTATATCTAGTATAACTTGAGATTTTGTGGTGCCATCTCCTTTTCCTTCCTACTTTTCCCCCTTAATCCTTACCTTCTGTTCTTCCATATGAATTTTACTGAGTTTTCTGGAGCAGAGGTGTTAAACAGTGGCCCATGCATAGTATTCTTTGGCCCAAACTATTAAAATGTAATTGGGAAATTTAATAAAGTAAATAAAAATACAATAGAACATAGATAATGTTGATTTGTGGTTTTCTAAGGGTGTAGAAATAAAATACAAGATAGGCCATTTTGATTATATAAAAATAAAAAATTTCAAATAAATAAAATTAATGCAACTAGAATAAAAAGATACACACTTGAGAAAAATCTTTGGCTTAAATCTCTATGATAAAAGACTGCTATTGCAAATCTAAAGGAAATAAAAACATGTCTTTCTTCTAGATTAAGAGCCATTCTCTAGAAGGAAAAAGAAAGAAAGAAAGAAAGAAAGAAAGAAAGAAAGAAAGAAAGAAAGAAAGAAAGAAAGAAAGAAAGAAAGAAAGAAAGAAAGAAAGAAGGAAAGAAAGAAAGAAGGAAAGAAGGAAAGAAAGAAAGAAGGAAAGAAAGAAAGAAGGAAAGAAGGAAAGAAAGAAAGAAGGAAAGAAAGAAAGAAAGAAAGAAAGAAAGAAAGAAAGAAAGAAAGAAAGAAAGAAAGAAAGAAACAAAGAAAGGAAGGAAGGAAGGAAGGAAGGAAGGAAGGAAGGAAGGAAGGAAGAAAGGAAGAAAGGAAGGAAGAAACCCAAACTACCAACAACCACTTGAAAAAAATGTTAAGCTGCAGTAACAATCAGGAAAAAAATGCAAATTCAAATAACTCTCTGGTGACACTTTATATTTATCAAAATGACACTGAAGATAAAAGGATGACAAAAGCTAATCTTAGTCAGATTGGCTCTGAGAATCATAGCAAAAAAATAATAATCAATTTTGTGCCCAATGATGGGAATGGTTCAGTAAATTGGATTATATTCACATAATGGGATATTGCTCTGTAAGGAATGACGAATAGGAAGAATACAAAACAACACGTGCTACCTTATCTGAAGTGATGCCAAGTGAAAAAAGAACCCCAAAATTTTACATTCTAAATTCAACTCTAGGAATTTATGGCAAATAAAGTGGACAATATTGGTGCTACTTGGCTGAAGCTAATGAACATAGTCTTCATGTCATAGTCAAAAATAGAATCATTGACCACCATTCTTCATGTTGTTCTGCTTGACATCTTTTGCAGCTGGAGATTGCTGACTTTTTGCTTTGCCCCATGATTGATTGTGTTGGGGAAATATTTTTAATAGCACAAAATGAGAAGGATGGAATACCTACTGTCTAAGGTCACTTGCTGTGATCTGATTCTCCTATGATGAAACATGCAGCAATAAGGGCACTGAATATGCAATAAGAAGACTTGCATTCTAGTCTTTGTTCTTGCCACTAAACAGCCCTGTGTTCTAAGCACATCGCTCAAAGTCTCTAAGCCTCAATTTATTCATATATATTGAGGACCCTGGACTAGAGGATCTTTAAGATGCTTTCCAGCTATAATTTTCCGTGATTTCCATAGTAAATTATATTTAGAGTATGATAAACTTCTTCAATGGATAGCATACTTTCAAACTTAGTGACACATTTTTCAATCTTTCCTTCTCTAACAAAGTAAAAATACTAAAATGTATAACTGGAACAAATCAATTTATAGTTTTATATGTATGTTTATAGTAAACATTGATGCACAATGTCATTAATACATTGCTGTTAATGCATGCTGCCTGGGTTACTTATGAAGGAATTGCATTCAAGCATCTTATGCCAGTCAATCAACAAGTATTCATTATGTATCTAGTATATTACAGACAATGAGGATTTTTGGTGTGAGTGTTAGGAGGTGAGAGAAGCCTGAATTTGTAATTTTATTGGTGGAGGCATCTACGGGTAGAGATTATTTTTCCTCCCCCTACAGATGAGGATCTATTCTATAACTTAATGGTTTAAATGTCCTGGCCACTGAGAGGTTAAGTAACTTGTCCAAGGCTATACAATCACTATGTTTCAGGGATTAGACTAGAATCCAAGTCATTCTGATACTTCCTTCTATCCATCATAACCCAATTGCCTCTCAAGGACTTGGGATACAAATATGAAAGTAGACTGTCATTTTAGTTCATCAAAATCAGAAATGAAGATTCCACACTACTAGTTACCAGATTAAAATAAAATATCATCCCAATCAGTAAATTACCAGGCTGTTGGGATTTTTATTTTTTGCAACTTTTCTAGTAACTTATCTATAAAAGGCTAGATACGTAGATAACAGATCAGCTGCCTATTTGAGTCCTGAGAGCACTAATTTAAGCAGCTATCACTGGCTGCCATTTTAAAAGTAATCTAATAATACTAAGGTGAAGAGCTGCCATTTCTGGTCATGTAACTTAAGAGGAAAATTTTAAATATAATTAGCAATTAACCATAAAGTAAAGTGAAAGATTCCTAAATCTCTTCAAGAATGGGACCTTCCAACTTCTCCATCTAAAAGAAATCCCATTTGAGCCTTTTCCTTACATAAAGCCTATTATATCTATTCATCACTTGGAATTTATGACAACAACAAATATATGCAGGATGCTCTCTGACATAGTTCTAGGAATGAATTTCATTTGTACAAAGACATTTTTAAAACTTGAAACAATCCAAATTTATGGAGAAAAAGTCCAGATGTCAAAGTTGTTTTGTAATTTGAGTGATAATGGGAGAAACATTTTAGTGCTTAATGGAAAAGAGATAACTGATCTTTCAGGCTTACTCATCCAAATGTATTTCATTATAGTGATAACATTTACATATTTCCATGGCATAAGGGACAGTAGGAGGGAGGAGATACTATAAAATATTCAGTATGCAAATTCTGAGACCACTTTTGAGAATGCATGCCTGAGTTCAAAGATTATATTAGTTATTGTGTAGCATAAAGCATAGAATGTTGGAATTTGGGTAAAGAAAACCAAAGTTTCAGTCTTGCCTTACATTCTTACTATCTGTATGATCTTGGGAAAATCCTTTATCCTCTCTGTCTCAGTTTCCTCATCTGTAAAATGGGATAGCAGCAATAATTTCTGAAGAAAGAGTGGCTCTGGAGTAAAAGAATTTGGGTTCAAAAATTCCACCTCTGATGCTTCCTAGCTGCCTGGCCTTAGGCAAGTCAACTAACCTCCTTGGGTCTCAGTTTCCTCATTTACAAAATGACGAGATTTGATTAGATGGCATCTGAAGTGCTTTCTAGCTCTATAACCATCATACTCTGATCCAAGATAATACAAGGTAAGGCATCTTGCAAACCTTAAAGCACTCTATAAATATAAAATTATTCCAAAATTGCTTTTTTTCCCATGTCATATGCCTCAAATGGCAAGCCCTCTTATACAATATGGATTTCCATTTGTGAAAGGGGTACACAAGGATTCAATGACGTTCTTGTAAGCAACTCCATGGTTCAACCAAACCAAAGGCACTGTCAAGAGAATTCAAAAGGGCCAATTACTGACAAGAAGAAGCACAAATTGAGCATATTCACTTTGCCTTAGAAGCCACCAGAAACCACATTACTATGAAAATGTTTTAAGCTAGCAACTCCTCTGCTTCCATCTCACAGCTCTGATCTTATGACATGATATTTGGCTTCTAACCAATTCCTTTTTTCTGAGAAGATCCTTCTATTGGTTGGGCATCAAAAGAAGTATGCAATACAGATACTGACATAACACTATTGGAACTGTGATGCTGATTAAGCACTGCTCAGAGGAGACAGTCTAAACATGGACATAGGAAAAAGAGATCAATAAATGTAACTCTAACTAGCTTTGGGGTGAGCTTGTAACACTTCTTAATGAACCATTACGTGTCAGCCCCTTTTACAGTATGCTTCACTAGATACAGATATTTTTGCCAGTGTGTTTTACTACCATTACTGTAATTCACAGTATTACCAGGTTGTAATGTACTAGACCAATTGAACACATATGTATGTAATGAGCTACCATCACATTCATCTGAGCTATAAAAATAAATAATAACAATCATGATGATCTTTTGTAGTCATGTCAAGAAACATCTAATTTCTTGAGGCATAAAAAGGTGAAATAAACCTTTAAATTAAAGAGCATTAATGAAAATTTGAGGGGAAAAAAACTTTCATTACAGGCTACTTTATCTCTTATACCAAATATGAGAAAAAGAAAATCCATGTAATGGGAAAAGGGGTGAAAATAAAACTTCACCTTTCTGCCTCCACTTTTGTATAAGTTCCAATAATACCTTTAAAGGCACTGAATTATACACATTTCCACTATGCTTAATGAATATAGTAGGTAGCAGCTTCAGTTGCACCAGAGAGGGCCCAGATCTCAACAGTATAATCAGGACTGGAACCCAAGACTTTTTTATTCCCAAATCAAAGTTTACCTGAAGTACATTTTGCAAAGTGTATCTCCCCTGAATACATGTGGATACTTAATCTTTTCAAAGGTAAAATGTTTATTTTTCATGTCCACAAATATGAATAGCAAGTAGACCACTTATTAAGAGTCAATATGAAAAGTAGAATTTGTATGAGAATCTATAACCGGGAAGGTAAAATGAATGTCCTTTGATAATGATGCTACTTTCTCCCAATATGGTATGAGAATTTGCGCCAATGGAAAGGAGCTAAGAATTGAATGATTACAGCAACTTTTGTTCTATTTCTGAAGTATATATGGTTTTATATTTTTCTTTTCATATTCCTTTACTAGCTGTGATGTAAAGTTACACTGAAATTGTTCAGCTAGAATCCATGCAGTTTCCACTGCATTAAAATGGAAAGGTTTAGTATTGGAATCCAAATGGGAATATGCCCTAATTACTTCCTTTGAAATTTATGTGGTTTTCAGTCAGGGTGTGTTCCTCATCTTGATGAATGCTCCTGCAATACTGATCCGACTGAGGAGCTCCCACTGATTGTAATAGAAACTCCTTATGGCATGTTCCTCAACTGAATCATCTCTAAAGAACATGGCATAAAGTCAGTCTATCAACAAACATGTACAATTTATGACAGGACAAAGTGTTAAGCTGTAGGAATGCAAAGAAAGACAAAATAAAAACAGTCCCAACGTTAAAGAAGCTCATATTCTAATGGGGGAGACTACATGTAAACAGCCATGTGTATCTAAGATACATACTAATTAAACTGAAAGTAATTACAGAACGAAGATATGAGCATTAAAGGGACCAGGAAAGACTTTTTGAAGAAGGTAAAATTTTATCTGAGGTTTGAAGGAAGCAAGGGAGGGCAGAAAGCAAAGGTGAGGAGGAAGGGTGTTCCAGGTATAAGGGAGAGCAGATACAAAGGCACAGAGCTGGGAGCTGCAGAGTGCTGTGTGAGGAACATAAGGAAGCCAGTGTCTCTGCATTGCAGGGGAAACTTTACAGAGTGTAGAGTGGAGGAAAACACAAGATGACTGGAAAGGCCAGAAGGTGGCAGGTTATGGAAGGGTTTTAAAAGCCAAAGAGAAGATTTGAGAGCCACTAGAGTTTATTGAATAAGAGAATGATATAGTTTGACCTGTGCTTTAGGGAGATGACTTTGGCAGCTTAGTTGAGAATGGATTGGAATAGCGAGAGACTTCAGGAAGGGAGACCAAGCAGAAGGCTATTGTAACAGTCCAGGCATGATGTGATGAGGGCCTAAACTAGGGAGATGACAACATCAGAAGGGAGAAGGAGGATATACACAACAGATATTGTGGAGGTAGAATTGGCGGCCCTTGACAGCAGATTTAATATTGTGGATGAGAGAGAGTGAAGAGTTGAAACTTACAGCTAGGTTGCAAACCTCAGGGACTGAGAGGATGGGTTTGGGAGGAAAGGTACCAACTTCTGTTTTGTACGTTGAATTTGAGAAGCCCAAGGGTCCTCCAGCTTGAGATGTCCAATAGAAAGTTAGAGCTGTGAAACTGGCAGTCAGTATGAAGGTTAGGCTGGCTAAATATATATATGAGAATCATCTTCAGGGAAATGATAGTTAGATCCATGGAAACTGATGAGATCACCAAGTAAAACAGTATAGATGGAGAAGAGGACCCAGAACAGAGCCTTGGGAGCTACCCACAGTTGGCAGGTAAGACCTGGATGAAAATTCAGCAAAGAGGAGAAGCAGTTAGACAAGAAGAACCAAGAGACATCAGTGACACTGGAACCTAAAAAGGATACTGTATGCAGAAGAAGGTGATAGTGTCAAAGGTTTAAGACAGAATGACAAGGATGAGAATTGAGGAAAGGTTATTAGATGTGGCAATTAAGAGATCACTAATAACTTTGGAGAGTGTAGTTTTAGTCGACTGAAGATAACAGAAACCAGAATGCAGTGTTGAAGAGAGTGAGAGGAAAGGTAGTGGAAGCATGTACTTTATTGTATGTGACGCTCTCAAGTTTAGCCAAGCAAAAGGAGGAGATACATGGAATCTCAGATAGCAAGGATGGACAGATCAAGTACAAGGTTTTTTGTTTTGTTTTGTTTGCTTGCTTGTTTTATTTGTTTGTTTTAAGGATAGGGAGACATGAGTATGTTTATAGACAGCAGGGAAGCAGTTGATAGGGAGAGACTGAGATTAATTCAAGAGTAAATATGATAGAGGAAGCAATTTGCTGAAGACGATGTGATGGAATGGGATCATATATGTAGAGGGGTTTGCTTTGGAAAGAAGAAGAGAGGAATCAAGGGAGATGACTGAGGGGAGAGATAGGCAATTATATATGAAAGCATTCAAAAATTAATATTAATTCTGCTTGCAAAAATCACTACAGATTTACAACCATTGCCTGTGGTCTCCAAATTCCTATTCAAAAGGAAAAGGGCATATGTCTGCCTCCTGTCCAATTCTATGCTTCTTATTTAATCAGTGGAAGGATGTCAATGATAGAAAGGAACCCATCAATACTATTCAAGTATGGACAGCAAATCATTCGTGCAATCATTGTTTTATTCCTTGCTTTGTTTCATTCTGGAAAATGAAGTGGTCCTGGTATTGGGGGACAAGATGGGAAATGAGAGAAGAGAAAAGAAACATCAGATCTCTGGAACGGGAAGAATTACTTTCTAAGATTCCAAGATCTGTATATAACAAGGAGATACAGCAAGGAGCTACACTGAGGAGGCTAAGCAGAGGCAGTGCAGAACCAGTGAGGGACTGGTATTTGGGACTGGGATCTGCTGGATCTTGGGGTAGGAGGGAAAGAATGGATAACAACTCCTGATGTTCCTCCCCTCATAATACTCCCATTGCTGTATGATTGACCTGTTGATTGGTTAATGATTAGTTTAAAACATTTAAACTGAGTAGAAATAAAAGAAAACTATTTCGGAAATAGCAAGCCCATTAAGCAAGAAAATCAGGACCATATAGAAGGCAAAAAGATATTAATCTATCTTACCTATCATTGGGCTAGTGAATACTATAGCAGATAGTGCTGAGTTTAGGGAGATGTGATTCAGAAACTCCATTAGTATAATAATAGGTTTGTCTACTGACACTGTTTCCCAGCTACACTGCATTAAATGTCATTTAACTGTTCCAATAAATTGAGGCTCATGGGTGCAATTGATAAGCACTTCTCTATGCGTAAGAATAAAATGAGCTAGCACAATAGATAGATCAATACACAAAGCAAGGGTACAATGAGTCATTAATGTGTTGAGGACAGAACCAATATGAAAAATCATTATTAAGTTAATTGCTTTGAAATTATAACATTTAGAAAATTATGCTTAGAAGTAATAGTTAATTTATGATGGTGATACATGAAATCTCCAATTAAAATTGAAAAAAGAAAATCAAAACAATGGAAAAATCACATTTATAAAGGACTGTCTAAAGCACTCAAATATCATTGCCGCACTGTATTTGAAAGGCTAAATTCGGTACTCTCAATATTTGAACTAGATGATAGCAAATACTGAAAATTAGCCACAGGGCTCACTACAGAATAGCAATAGGCTCAATACAGAATAATTTGGTATGATGGGAATTGAACCAGAATCTCAACAAAGCATTGGTGCATCCTGGGCAAGGTTTGAAAATCACAATCCCTTACATCTGCTCCTCTGTATTTTACAATCCACTGGAGACTTTGGGCTTTCAGTGTAACACATGAGACTTGACATTGCAAAATACACCCATGTCCTTTGGAGAGTGGGAATTCCTGGCGTTCAAAATATGTGAATTTATAGAAAATAATATTAAATATGGTGTATTAGTGCACCCGTACTGAGTGCTGCATTCTAGGCAGCTTCTACCTGCCTGTTCCTTTTCCTGGCTTTGCTTTGTACTATTTCCAAGAGAAGTCACAGGAAAAACACACATTAAACAGTATTTATTTAATAAACTTGATGTGTAGAAAGAAACAATGACAAAGAGATTCTAGTACCTTGAATCAGGAAAAGATCCTAGATCAGGAAAAGACACAAAGTCCCAAAGCTTCTAACAAATAAACAACTGAGAGAATAACCAATTTGCTACTTTGGACTGCCAGCAAAATGGTAGAATGCTACATCTCATTCTTTCTGATTGAGTATTTACCATTTATCAAATTGCTGATCTTCAGAGTTCCCACCGTTGATTAGCGAGCAGACACTTCGGAATGGTTTAAAATGTGCCTTGTTTCTCTGTTGACTCCGCCAGGGATTAGTCCTTCCTTACAAGTATTCTGAATGGAAACATGATTGTCTGTAGATCTGGTTAAAAGATGAGTTAAAAGGACCTGGTTGCTATGTTTAATAATGTCGTTTAAATAAAGCAAATGTCGTTAATGTGTTCTGAGTAATAAAATAGCACCATGCCCCTTCCTTCCATATCCCATGTTTTGAATTCAACCTAGAATACAAAGATAATGACATTTGGGAAGAATGGTACTTGTTCTTGTCTTTACTATCTTTCCTTCCTTCATTCCTTCCTTCCTTCCTTCCTTCATTCCTTCCTTCCTTCCTTCCTTCCTCCCTCCCTTCCTTCCTTCCTTCCTTCCTTCCTTCCTTCCTTCCTTCCTTCCTTCCTTCCTTCCTTCCTCCCTCCCTCCCTCCCTCCCTTCCTTCCTCCCTCCCTCCCTCCCTCCCTCCCTCCCTCCCTCCCTTCCTTCCTTCCTTCCTTCCTTCCTTCCTTCCTTCCTTCCTTCCTTCCTTCCTCCCTTCCTCCCTTCCTTCCTTCCTTCCTCCCTTCCTCCCGTCCTCCCTTCCTCCCTTCCTCCCTTCCACCCTTCCTTCCTTCCTTCCTTCCTTCCTTCCTTCCTTCCTTCCCTGCTTTCCTCCCCCCTCTTCCTCTTTCATCTTTTGATATTATTATTATTGAAATTGCCACTAACAGTAATAACGTCACCCTGTATTTATATAGGGCATTGTTATTTACAAAGCAATTTCATCCCCATTATTTCACTTAAGCGTTGTAAGAACCCTGTCAGCATTATTCTCTTTATTTATGAGGAAACTGAGTCAGAGCAGATAAGTCAGACAACAAATACACTCACTTCCCCCCCCCCCAGACTAACAATATTTAGAGGGGGAGGTGTGTGCGTGTGTGTGTGTACGTGTATGTGTGTGTATGTGTGTGTACATGTGTGTGTGTACAATTTCTAGGCTACTTTCCTGACTGCTATAGCCCTTTATTCTGCAAGGAATCTTAAAATCTGCAGTGGGTGCCCCAGAAGGTTTAATGCATCTTTAAGATTTAATAATTTAATGATGCCTGCAAAGCACAAACTCAGGCAGATTCTGCCATGTTGGAAAGACTTCAAGTATGATCTTGGTCTTATTACTGGTGTGTTTTCGAAGCACCAGTTTTGAGAAGTAAGGTGAAACTCATTATCTGTAGGTGGGACACTAAAAATATGTTGGCTGTGGAATCCCATAAACTAGAACCAACCCCTGAAAAATGTCTTCAAGGTGAAGCTCTATTAGCTCTACCATGGTGGAGAAATAAAATCCATATATAATTAGCAGCAAAACCTGCTTATGGGGAAATGATCCTATTCTGTTCTACTTTGTATTCCACCACCACCACCACTTTAATGCCTGGCACAGTGCCTTATACCCAACAGACACTCAATAAATTATTTCAAAATTATTTTGATGATGTTAGTCGATAGTTAAAATCCATAAAAGCAGGAATTTTTTTAAAATCCAAGTTGAACATATACAATATGGTCTTGTTTACACTGTTAATTTACTTATCAAGCTCTTTAATCATAGTGCAGTATAAACTTTAGCCTAGCCTCATTTAAATTAATAAAATCTGGAATAAATAATTCCAACATATGGAGCATCCTTGCAGTAATATTTACTGATAGTGTCCTCCAACCTCCCCTAATCCAAAGCAAGAATGAAAACAAAAAGCACAACTCACATGTCACCTTTTACATAAAAACTTTCCTGATCTCTCCTTCTGCTTACTAGGATTTTTTCCTTCCTGAAAGTATTTTTTTAAATTTTACAATTACATTATCTTCACTTATTTGCATAAATGTTCTATCTCCACCAAAGAATACAAGCTCCTTAAAGTCAGTGAATTTTTCTCATTTTGTAAAATTAAAATTTCATTTTTAATAGAAATTTATTTTTCCTTCCTCCTACTTCAATTCACTGAACAAAAAAAAAAAAAAACATTTCTTGTAATTGTTATGCATAGTCAAACAAAACAAATTCCCTCATTGGTTATGTGTAAACAATATGTTTCATTCTATATCCTGAATCCATCGTCTCTCTTTCAGGAGGTTGATAGGATGCTTCATTACTAGTCCTCTGGAATCATTGATGGTTAGTTCATTGACCATAGTTCCTACAGCTTTAAAATTTGTGTGCCTTTAAAGAGTTTTGCTACAGCATAAATTGTTCTCCTGGGTTCTGCTAATTTCATCTTCTTCATTTATAAAAGTCTTCAAAATCTTTCATTTTATGGTATTAAGGTTATAGTATAAATTCTCCTTCCAGTCAAACTTACTTTACTCTCTATCAGTTCATACAAGTCTTTCCATAGTTCTTTGAAACCATCTACTCCTTCATGCCTTTCATTTTAATACTCCATCACATTATACTCAGCAAAGTACTTGAAATACTGGCCATACAAGAAAATGAAATGGAAGTGCTTTTGTTTTGTTAGAATTGTAATACATTATTATAAAATAATCAGGTAATTGATTTTTTCAAAACTAACCAACAAATTCCAAAAGAATTGTGCATCTCTTGGGTGGGGGTCACTAATTTTATAACTGTTGCCATCCTTGCAAAATGAAGCTTCATAGGCTATTGATAAGAACCATGTCAAACCTATTTTACTCTCTGCCACTCTTTACTCGTTTATAGTCTATTTCTCTTAAGCATTGGTTAGCCTTTTTTTCAGTTGATCCTCTCTTTAACTATCCTGTCCCATAGTCATCTCATTGAATATATTAGATTCTGAATCATAGAATCAGAGATTTATGATTATAGGATGATTCAAGGTAAACTAGTTAAATGCCTACATTTTTATAAATGAATATGATGTACTGCATGTGTAGTAGCATATAGAAGCAGAACTCAAATTTCCTATGATTCCAAATCTATCATTATTTCTCCTCTGGGAAAACATTATTATTATTACTTATCTATTATTATTATTATTACTAATAATAGATAACAATTATATAGGGCTTTAAGGCTTGCAAGTATTATCTCCTTTGATTAACCATTAAAGATTAGTCAGCCCAACCCTTCCTATTTCACAAATGAAGACATTCATGTCCAAAGAAGATAAATAGATATCCAAAGTCATGCAGTTAATTAGTGACAGAGACAGGCTTCTTAATTTGCAGTTCTGAACTGTTTTCATTCTGCTGTGTTGCATCTCATTAAGCCAAAAGCAGGTATGAATGAATGAATTTAAATATATATATGTATATATGTGTATATGTATAGATTACTCAATATGTGCCAAGCATTGTGTGAAGCTTAAGAACAAAAATATAAAAAGAAAAAAAAATGAAGTAAAGAGAATTCAGCTGGAGGGAAGATGGAAAAGCTCTAAAGACCTAAAGGTTAAGTTCCATGGCAGGGACCCTTAGATTACATTGGTAGGTCAGATGACAGGGGCATGGTTCCGGAAGATATTGAAGATCAGCAGATGGGATGGTAAGGCTCAAAAGACGTTAGAGGGCAGGGGCAGGGCATATGGTAAAGCCTCTATCTCACTGGACAAAGTACTGTTGATGACTCCCATCTCATCTAAGTTATAGTAGATATCAAGCACACTGAATGAGTTTGGGGCTATTGACAGAGACTAGGAGAAGGATCAAATTGGGAAGGACGGAAGGACACCATACTGTCCTTAGAAAATAATTATCTAGAAATATTTTCTTTGTTCTATCAGTTCCAATGAAACAGAAACAGGCAGTTTAGGGTCCACAGACAAATTATAAGGGTTACCAATGAAATCCTATGGTCCAAACCATGAAGTAGCTCAGGATCCACTCAGATGATTTAAGTTGGGCATAAATCCAAGAAGCAAATTGAGGAGATTCTCTTGGTCCCTTGCCTAATACCATTAACTTCATTATTTTTAAATAATAAGAAAAGTGAAGGTGACCCCTATAAGCTCATTCCATAATAGTTTTCATTAAGCTCCATTTCAAGCAATATTTTCCAAACTAGTTAAACAATTCTTTAAGACAACTGTGAAAAATAGCTATGCAACAGCTATTATCTAAATATCCTTATCTAAATCATAGTTTTGGAGAAACCACATTTTATCAGTCAATGATCCTACTTCTCCCTTAGGCATTTGTTAAATTCCTGTTGAAAAATTGAGCCAAACTAGATTCCTGCATTTCAAATGTAATCAGACAACCAGCATAGACAATCTGGTAGCGGGGCTCAATATAGGCAAAACAACACCATCTGTAAAGGAAAATTGCTATTTGGATGACCCAGGATTTTTAGGTTTTAACCTTCTGATAAACCATAATGCCTTACACTCAAAGGAGAATCATAATGGTACATAGATAACCTCTTTTGAAGCAGATCACAACAATTAAATGTCTTCTTTATATCTATCGGTAAATTTCTCCATAGGAAACCCACCCAACGTGCTGAAGTGTTTCATCTGACTTTTTGCTTGTAATGTCTATCAACTATCTCTCATTTTCACAACATGAATGTGTCATTTCCCCTTCAGTCATACATGCCCTGAATTTATACTACTTCTCACATAAATTTATTATTGCCCATATACTTCATTCTACACATATCTA
Organism: Notamacropus eugenii; assembly: GCF_028372415.1. Classification (NCBI taxonomy): domain Eukaryota; kingdom Metazoa; phylum Chordata; class Mammalia; order Diprotodontia; family Macropodidae; genus Notamacropus; species Notamacropus eugenii. The sequence continues at coordinate 281,518,680 of NC_092875.1, read as the reverse complement.
AGATGCATCCTCCATTGCTCTTTAGTTCAATTGCTATTTGAACTCTTCTGAGCTCATGCTGCCCTGTGGTTGGCAGAGACCATCAGAAGAACACTAGTCCTAAAAAGTTAAAGATTAGAAGAAACAAGAAGCTTGACATCACTAAAAGACTGGAATTCCTAAAAGCACTGCAGTTTCCCAAATGAGATCCAACCAAATCTCCCATAATATTGTTCATCTACATCTAAGATATATGTGTCTGTGTATGTTATATGTGTATGTATATATAACATACAAACAATCAATGTCTTTATATTCTATAGAATATAGTTGTGTGCAATTGTATGATACACACATAAGTCCCTCTGTATAAATGCATATATAGATATGTATATGGTATAGCTACTGTGTGTTTATGTGTATGTATAAGAATGTGTGTATGTATAGATATAAAATGTGTGCATATATACACACATATGTATATATGGTTACATATATGCGTACATATATTAGCTCAATGAGCTGTCATTCAATTGCACAGTACATGGTGGGTCGGGGAGAGGAGGGTTCCTAATAAAAATGATAATCAAACTAATAATATCAGGCAATTTTTTTTCCTGATCATAATTTGGTACAAAGGAAGGAACACCTGACTCTGGAGTCAAAAGTCAGAAGACTTGGGTTCAAATTCTACTTCTGACATTTACTATATGTATAACCTTAGGCAAGCCCCTTAATCTTCATAGACCCCAGTTTCTTCATGTACAAAATATAAGGGTTGGACTAGATGACCTTTGAAGTCCCTTCCAGTTCTTGGTCTGTCATCCCATGTGCCTTGACATATTCCATCCTATATAAATAAATGTAGATATATAGTAGCATTCGATAAATGTGAGAGTACTATGTGTTTTCACATATAACCTTCAATTATGAGAGACTTTTTATCTGTAAATGTGTCCCTTTGGACAGCTAAAATCATTACAAGCATTTCCATAAGTCACTATACACCTAAAGGAATTCTGATCACTAATGTTCTAAATGAATGATCTGTCTTAATTGAGAGAGAGAGATTGATTGATTGATTGATTGATTGATTGATTTGGATTGTGATAAAAAAAGCTTCTATCCTGAAATACCATGGAGGGAGATCCAAGGATATGTTGATATTATAATTCTTGTCTCTCATCACACAGAGCCTGGGCTGGGACTCTTTGTAACAGAGTTGAGACAGGGCAATATTTCTTCAATAAATTATGCTGGTGTCATACATTGTCATACATAGACTTTGTACTCCCAGAGATCTCATTGAGATCCATGGAGATAGGAGCCAGGTGTCCTCACTTATCATGGAACTGTTATAGAAGTATAGAAGTATAATTAGACTTTCTGATAAAAAAAAAAAAACATATCACTGTTAACCAATACTAAAACAAGTCCCTGGTGACCTAGGATTATAGCCACAGCTCACATTCTTTTTTATTCACACATGTTTAGAATCATATGGTTTCAAGGCAAGTGAAAGTTTTACTCTGGAATTCTCTTAAGTAACTGAAAAACCCATTTGTGGCTAGAATTTTTCATTTTCCAATCTTTTCCACTTTGTTTCCAGTCCAGTTCTGCCCCAATCAATTAAAATCTTGCTCAAAAACTGCGTATCCAGTTCCATACTAATTATTAGGAGAAGATCTTGATGTCTGAAACTCAACATTCTTCTCTCCTCTAAATCTTGAGAAGATAATAATCAGACAATAGGTTAACATATAACATATACCAGAAAAGTATGCATATACACATTAGAACTGAAAGAAAAGTGGGCTTTAATGCTTTGAGCCCAGATGTGTAAATTAACAATGTCTTTCACGGAAGCAACTGAAATTTTCCTATCTTAGGTACAAAACATATGAACTTTCAGTGCCATTCAATTTATGAGTGAAATGTGGAGAAAATTCCTGAAAATGGAGCAAACTTTTTTTAACGAATACAACCCTCATTGTCAAATATTCCCATTAGTAATATATACTAATGTCCTATGGAGCTTATAATTAGTACTAGCTCTCAAAAAATTGCTGACACCTATGCCCCTGAGGACTCCTTCTAAGGAAAAACTGCCTTACATCATGATACAATATATGTGCCAGTCAAATTCCAAAACTTAAAGAAAGAGTACCATAGTTAGATATTTGGGGTTTTTTTTCCCATTATTTGCTCATTTTACCAGTTTATTAGTTGACTTTTAAGTCTGTTAAAGTAGGGCTCTGCTTCCAGGGTGGAGTGCTCACTTCCCCAGGTTTCAGGGGATTTAATTGGGCAGCTGTTTTCAAGGATACTTCTAGGGACCTGTAAGTTGTCAGTCCTTCCAAGGTGGCAAGCTCATCTGTGGGCTCAGTGCTCTAGGAGGATCCACTGCTGCTGCTGTCACTGCCACTGCTCATTTAGTCACTCCCAAGACCTGTTCCTGGTTTGCTGTGGCCAGGGCTGTGCTGGCATGGCCTGCACAGCTGCATTCCACTCTCACCCAGATGTGACAGACCTTTCCTGCTGACCTTCTAAGTTGTCTTTGGTGTCTGTGGGATGAAAGGTCTGGAAAACACCAATGCTGTGAGTGATTGAGTCACCCCGAGGCCTATTCGGGTTTTGCTGAGGCATAGTATGTGCTGGCAATGCCTGTGCTGAACTGTACTTCTCTCTTAGCCTGGTCAGACCTTTTCTGCCAACCTTCTGCATAGCCAAGGCAATATTCATAGCATAAAAGTTGACTTACAGATATGCTGGCATAGTTCTGAACCACAAAGTATAACAGACTTTTCATATAGAAGGCAGAAGAAAAACATTTATTCAGACACAAGAAAGCCAAATCCCAACACCAGAAAGCCAAATCCATCATAGTAAACAAGAAGTCAATATGCATAAGCACTGCAGGGAACAAAGCCATTCACAAGCCTTCCCCCCCCACCTCCTGTCAGGACCTTCCCACAAAATGAGATGAATTTGCCAGACGATTAACTGTGCCAGCCTGTGTCCTCTCTCTCTTCCACCCTAACTGTTCTCACCAATTTCCTCTTAGCTTTGCTACACACCTTTTCTGTTCTACCTGTTCAACAAGCTCCTCCCACCACATGTGACTTAGGCCTCCATGTAATTTAAACAGGTCACATGGTCCTATTAATGAGCGGGAAAGATCTTAGAATTAAGCAAAAAATTCATTAACAATTCACCTTCCAAGCTGTCTTGGGCTGGAAATTTGTTTCATTCCATCTTTTTGTGGGTTCTGCTGCTCTAGAATTAGTTTAGAGTCATTTTAAAGGGATTTGGAGGGATTTGGGGGAGACCTCAAGTGAGGTTTACTCTGTCATCTTGACCCTGTCCAGCTGTAAGTTACAAATTCAAAATATTTATTCCAGTGGGAGTAGTATTATGGTAAGTGTGTCACTTAGTGAATTCCCTTACTGACACCACTAGTATTGACTTATTTAGTTTTTGGAACATATTAATTTGCAGTGGACTAGGCAATGCTCATCACAAACCTACAAGACTCTATCATCATCACCACCATCATCATTATCATTATCAAATCACCATCATCACTATCATTATTGTATCAATTCACTTTTATATGTTGAAATAAGGTCAAAAAATATTTTCATCTTATAGGTAAAGAAACCAAAGTTTGGAGGCATTCATTAATTCATTTGTTCATAATCATATAACGAATAAATCTCTGAGAAAGGATTTGAACACAATCCTCAACTCCAAAATGAGTGCTGTATCTATTATGATTATACCAAATAAACCATTAAGATGTTGTGCATGCCATATACAGTTGTTGCCTATAATATTCATTTCTTCCATCCATCACCAGGGAAAAGGCTCTCACTCAAGACCAGTTACTGAGTAGACTGTATTTACCTTAGTTTCTTTTGCATGGATTTTTAAAATACATTTATACGTGACATTTTCTTCAACAGAATATAAATCCTTGAGGGCAAGGAAGGTTTCATTTTTGCCTTTACATTCCCTGTGCCTAGAACAGAACCTGTCATACAATAAATACTTAATAAATGCTTATTGGTTGACTGACTCCTCAAACTCCAAACTTTTCCATTATTATTAAAAGAGAAGTAGAATAAATGGCAGTCAATTTAATCTCTTCTCAAAGTTCTCAAATCTTTAGCATGTCCTTTTAATTGTTCATGCAAATGTAATGGCAAATCTTGTAAAGTAGGTAGCATGTGGGGAGGTATAGGAGAAGGGTGTGAGTGCTTGGATTATTGTCTGGCAAATTCATCTCATGCTCCAACCCAGACAAGCTGGCATAACTTATCAGTATGAGAGAGAAACTGAGGTAGAAGTTTCAATGACACCCAAGGTTATCCATAATAAGAAAAATGACTCTTAGAAGCTCATTTGACACCAGAGTTAACTCGATGCTTTGAGTTTCTCTACTGAAAATTATAAACCAATTAAAACTATGAAATATGAATTTCAACAAACAAGTAAAAATTAAAAAAAATAACAAAACACACCTATATGTAGGAGGTGCTATATCAAGTTCTAGAACTATAGAAAGTTGTCATATATAGCTTACAGTTGATAGAAGAATAAGCCTTAACCTAAAGGAAAATACAAAGAGCATCTAATAAGTAGAAAAGAGAGGTACAAAATGCTATGAGAAATAGAAGGACAGAGAAACCACTTTATGCATCAAGTAAAAAAAGGAAAGCTTCAAGAAAGGGGTAGTAGTGGGTCTCTACCCTCCCTTATTCTGAACACCATACTTCTTTTAATACAAACCAAGATCACATTAGCTTTTTTGATTGTCATACTTAATACCAAGAATGTAGATTTCATATTAAAGATAAAATGTTTTTAAATTGTAAAATGATTTTTGGTCTGGGGTGTGTGTATGTGTGTGTGTGTGTGTGTGTGTGTGTGTGTGTGTGTGTTAGTTAAAGAAACAGCACCAATCTAACATGGCTACTTGCCACAGTAATAGGAATCTAAATTATTTAAATATGTTCTATTTTTCTATTCTTACTCTAAAATTTTACCTTCTATGATTTCTAATGGTCAGTATCTAAAATATGCTTTGATAAGACCTTAGGGCAAATTACATCTAAACTATAGATGCTACTGCAGTTTTTAGTATTGCCATTAACCAAACTAAATGTTAAATAATCATTCTCTAACCCTCTATACTCTGCACAGATTGGGAAGAAATTTTCATATTACTCCAACATTAAATTCAATCCCTGTCCCTACCTCCTATCTGAGTCTCCAAGTGATTTTTTCAATTTAAATTTCCTCTTTATCACATAGTTGATTCTTTCATGAAAGCATTTTGTGACACTATGAAAGGAAAATCAGACATACAAATGGCCTCCATGTTGTTTAAAGGCAGAACCAAAGTTAAAATAAACAAGTCATAAAGATTCCATATGTGTCATTAAGCATTTTTAATTGATGAAGAAAAATCATGATAGAAATTTTCTCCCAAACAAATGGACTCAGTTTGCATTAAATATATTTGTAAATGAGACAGAAAGCGCAGAATGCATAAAGCTTGAAGCAAAGCTGATAAGCAGCAGGCAACAAGGCAGTCTGTATCATTCATTGAAGAGTCCTTACTGATGGTTCAAGTGGCCAGTATAAATTCCTAGTTGTCTTTGAAAAGCAGAGGATTGGAGTCTTCCTTCCATAGTTATGCATAGGCAGGGAGCTCCATTTTAGACAACGCAAAACAAATTAGGCAATTTCCACTTTGCTAAGCTAACTTTTAAAAAATAGGGAAGCACTGAAAACTTAAATTTCTGTTGTATTTTTTGTACTTGTATGCCTAAGTATATAAAAGTAAACATGTCCATTCCAGAATGAGGACTTGGACTCCATTACAAACCAGTCCAAGCATTTGTCTTCCATTTACAATTTTTCAAATGAAAAGTAGCTTATGACATTCTCAATGAAAGCTTCTTCCAACTCATTTTGCCCCAGGTGTGTGATTATCTTGTCTCCTGTCTACGAATTATTTAGTTAGATGAGCAGTTTTTTGCCAAAGGAAAATCTTTTACAGGCTAGGTTGATCATTGTCTAAATATTCTCAAGAGTTTGTTTGTTTGTTTGTTTTAGCAGAAGGAATAAAGTTTCTTTTTTCTGCTACTTTCCAGCTTTCATCCCAGTAAGCATCAGATATTTTCCAGAAACATGATAATTAGAATTTCCTAGATAAACACCAATAATATGCTGCATCAGTTATTGGAGAAAACACTGGAGATGCCAGCCACAATACCTTTTTGAAAATGTCATTTTCTGCTTAAGATCTTGTGTGACCTTGGACCAATCACTTAACTTCATTGGGACTGAGTTTCTTCATCTATGGGAAAGCTAGATGGTGCAGCAGATAGTGTGCCAGGCCTGGAGTCAGGAAGACTCATCTTCCTGAGTTCAAATCTGACTCCAGACACTTATTAGTGAACCTAAGCAAATCACTTAACCGTGTTTGCCTCAGTTTCCTGATAGGTAAAATGAGCTGGAGAAAGAAATGGCAAACCATTCCAGTAGCTTTGTCAAGAAAACCCCAAATGGGGTCATGAAGAGTCAAGCACAATTGAAATGACTGAACAACAACAAATTCTTCATCTATAAATTGAGGGAGCTTATGAGTCAGTGTGAACCCTGAAATAAAAGTTGCAGGAAAATCAATATCTTCTTAAATCTCCACTGTTTCTCTGTTTTAAGTTTAGAAAAGTATATATCTGTGGACTTTATAATTTTTTTTAAAACAGGGAGGAGGCCAAAAGGAACATCATTTTACAAAAAGAAACTTCTAGATTTGTACTTTTTGCTATTTTACCAGAGAATTTTGTCAAGGATAAAAATTTTAAGCTAAAAAGTCTTTCAGTATCCCACAGTCCAGAAATGTTAATTTTCCTACATGTCTGAATGTCACCAACTCTCAGGATAACCTTGGAGCAAACAACAGCACCCTTTTAAATGTCAACATATGGCAAAAAAAGATCACTCACATCCCTAAGAAGGAAATAAATATGTTTTATTATGGTAATAAACAAAATTCTTTTACCATTGGTGAAAATTCTATATTACAGTACTTTATGTCTATAACTCACCCTGTATAAGCAGGATATGAAATTATCTTAAGTATGTTCTTTTTTAAGGGCAGCTAGTTGGCTCACGTGAGTGCTTGGCCTGGAATCACCCTGGAATCAGGAAGACCTCAATTCAAATCCAGCCTCACACACTTATTAGATGTATGACCCTGGGCAAGTCATTTAATCCTGTTTACCTCAGTTTCCTCATCTGCAAAATAAACTGGAGAAGAAAAATGTCAAAACACCACAGAATCTTTTTCAAGAAAACCCCAAATGGTGTCATAAAGAGTTGGGCATAACTGAAATGACTCAACAACAAAAATGATTTTTTTTTCAAAAATGCATTCCATAACAACAAAGTTCTTAGTTTTAAAAATACTATCAGGAAAAGAAGAAAGAAATAAAGCAAAGATTATTAACAGATACAATTTAATATGTATTTATGTGGTGAGGGGAATAGATATTGGTGAGAAGTATATGCATTTATATGTGTGCATTTGTATGAACATGCTATATAAATATGTATCTGTTTCTGTGTGTCTATATGTTCATGCATAATAGAATTCTTTTTCTCACTTTTACCAAACCAAACGCTAAATAACATCAAGGTAGCGTTCTGTCTTACAACCATTGTTCTCAGCTCATTTAGAGTATCATCTACTTTTGAAATCTGTTTACTTTTTATGACGGCATACGAAAAAAATAAATGTATGAATGAATGAAGCATTTATTAAGTGTTTAATATGTGCAAAGCACTGGAGATACAAACAGAAAAATAAGACATTCCCTGCTCTCAAGGAGCTCATATTCTAATGGAGAAGACAACACATATTTTAGGTTTCAGCTGCAAGTCAGATGGAAATGTCCAATAATCTTTGGGGCAAACAAAATATATGGTAATACCTCTTCTTTAATGCCATTCCCACTTACAAAATCATAATCCATTTCTGAAGTTCAATCATTTTACAGTGTCAAGGACTTTGGCACCAAGAACTGCCTTGATGGTGGGAGATGTCTTCAAAAATAAGTCTATAGCACCTGCAAGAGCCGTTGCTAGGTTGCATCTCTGTAGGCACTGCTACTTGGAATGTTGGTCAAATGCTGACCAAGAAAGATTGTGATTCCTAAAACTCTAGGGTACAGAGTCTTGGGCTCTTTCCATAGTGGATGGACTTGTCAGGTACATGCTGGCTTTTATAGAGATGAGGTGGTTCAACTTTCAAATAAAAATTCAGTTATAGTCCATAGAAAAATTAATATGGGGTGAAGCAAAATAGCTTCCAAAGTTAGAATGCAGAGGACTAATATCATATATTACATAGGGTACAAAGTAGTTCACCTTAATAAACAAAAGTTTCTAAAGTACAGTTAGTTGCTTTCAGAAAAACTTGTAAAAATTTACAAAAACTGATAAAAAAATAAAATGAGTAGAATCAGGAGAATGTTGTGTACACAGTTAAAAGTAATATTGTATGATGATCGACTGTGAATGACTTAGCTATTTTCAACCAATAATCCAAGACAACTCTGAAGGACTTATGATGAAAAATGCTATTCACCTCCAGAAAAAGAACTGATAGAGCCTGAATGCTAATGAAAGCACACTTTTAAAACTTTCTTTTCTTTTTTTTGGTCTATATTTTCTTTTATAACATGAATAATATGGAAATATGTTTTGCATGACTACACATGTACAAGATATCAAATCATTTGCTTTCTCAATGAGGGGGGTGGGCAGGGAGGAGAGAATTTGGAACTCAAAATTTTTAAAAAGAACATTGAAAATTGTTTTTACATGTAATTATGGAAAAACAAAATAGTGAATTTTTTTTTTTAATTATAGTTAGTTCTAGGGGAAAAAGGCAAAATACATCTTCTGAATTCCAGACTACTTGTTTAGGTCTTTTTCAGCTCTGTCTTTCTGTCTGTCTCTGTCTCTGTGTCTCTGTGTCTGTCTTTCTATCAGTCCTTCTGTCTGTCTGTCTGTCTCTCTCTTCCTCTTATCCTCAATGTCCTCATGCTTTCTCATTATCAAAGACCTGAAGCTATTGCCATTCCCCTTTCATTCTAATGTCTTCCTTCTGTTGATTATTTCCAACCTATCTCTTTAGCTTGTTTGTACGTACTCGTTTACATGTTTTTTCCCCCTAATTAACATGTGAGCTACTTTTTTGCATCCTCAGAGTTTATTACAGTGCTTGCCACATAGTAAGCACTTAATAAATGTTCATTGACTAGGACTGACTATGTATTAACTGATTTACTGGAGAAAGAATATGAAATCCTTTCACACTAAAGAGTAAATGACTGTTAAATCAAAATGTTACCTTACTCAGGGAACTTTCATTTTAAGAGGCATTAAGTGATTAAGGTAAAAGAATTAAGAGTCCATCATAGAATTTCAATACTGGACAAAAAGGTAAGACAGGAAGAATTTGAAGTGAATAAAACACTCCTCCTAAAAGCCTGGTATCATATTATTCAAGAAGTTCTCTCCTGAGAAGAATGTCTCTGAATAATCACTGTAGCCAAAATGAAAGATTACATGCTGAGTTGGTAATCTTAAATAAACACATATATACCTCTCATATCTTTTGGCCTTCACCCTACCTAATATTCAAGTTTGCTTCTAAAACACACACACACACTCATCAATTGATTATCAGTTAGGTCAAAGGATATGAACAGGTAGTTTTCAGAGGAAGAAATTAAAGCTATCTATGGTCATGTGAAAAAATTTCTAAATCACTATTGATTAGAGAGATGAAAATCAAAACAACTCATCACATCACATCACACCTATCAGATTGGCTAACATGACAAAATAGGAAGATGATAAATGTTGGAGAAGATGTGGCAGAGTTGGAACACTAATCCATTGTTGGTGGAGCTGTGAGCTGATCCAACCATTCTGGAGAGCAATTTGGAACTATGTCCAAAGGGCTACAAAAATGTGCCTACCCTTTGACCTAGCAAAATCACTGTATCCCAAAGAGATCATAAAAATGAGCAAGGGTCCCACATGTACAAAAATATTTGTAGAAACTCTCTTTGTGGTGGCCAAAAACTGGAAATCAAGGAGATGCCCATCAATTGGGGAATGGCTGAACATGTGATATATGAATGTAATGGAATATCATTGTACTATAAGAAATGATGAACAGGGAGAGTTCAGAGAGGCCTGAAAAAACTTATATGAACTGATGCTGAGTGAAAGGAGCAGAACCAGGAGAACTTTGTACCCAGCAACAACCACAGTGTACGAGGAATTTTTCTGTAGCCTTAGTCCTTCACAGCAATGCAAGGACTTAAAAAATTCCCAATGGACTCTTGAGGTAAAACACCTTCCACATCCAGAGAAGGAATGATAGAATTGGATCACAGAATGAAGCAGACCATTTTCTTTTGTATTATGTGATGTTTTGTTTTGTTTTATGGTTACTCCCATTCATTTTAATTCTTCTATGCAACATGACTAAGGTGAAAATGTATTTAAAAGGAATGTATTGTAGAACCTATATAAAATTGTATGCTGTCTCAGGGAGGGAGTGGGGAGAGAGGGGGAAGGAGGAGAACAAAGGGAGTGTGAGAGAAGGGGAAGAAGGGGGAGGGAGGGGAGAATCTAAGATATATGGAAGTGATTGTAGAACCCTGAAAACAAATAAAATAATTTAAAAAATAATAAAACACGCACACAAAATTCTTCTGCCCTCAAGTGGACCTCAAATCTCACTGGTGTGGATGCTACCTCTAAAACTGCAACTTGCAATGCATTTGTGCATTCTTTTTTCTGTACTATTCTTGTCCACATCCCTCTATGAAAATCATCCCTTAAGGAGTAGAAGTGCAAAGTGAATAAGGGGCTGGATTTTGAGTTAAAAAGACCTGAGTTCATATCCTACTTCTGCTACTTGTTGGCTCTGTGACCACATGTAAGTCAGTTACCTTCTCTGGCTCTCAGTTTCTTCATCTGTAAAATAGGAACAATAAGGAGAAGGGAAGAGAATGTGTGCTAAGCACTTTACAAATATTATCACATTTGTGGTAATACCTATAGCACTTATTGTGCGCATCAACTGAAATAGTTTGGTACATCAAAACTTTTATCGTACCACCAGGGAGGTGGTACAGTAAATAGAGGGTCAGGTCTGGAGTCAGAAAGACTCATCTACCAAATCCTAGAGGCATTAGAGTCTATACTAGTAAAGATATATAACATGGAATTATAGATTCTCAAATTATTAAATAAATATTCCAAAAATTCTACTGGCAAACTTAATCTCATTATAAGTGCTAATAACTACAAGTAGTTGTAACTGATACATTTTACCACTTGAGAAAGGACAAATCTCATTATTTGTCATGATGTTATTGAAAGAAGCATTGAATAATCAACAAACCAATGGATAAGACTGGGTTCTTATTTTCACCCCCTTTCTTGCAGCAATATCATATTTTTGTAATAGCTTTATGTTGTTGAAATTCAATGGATATTTGGAGAGTGATTACAAAGTAAAATAACAAAAATATAAACTGACTGATTACATTTGAAGGCAGAGAGATGAGGGAAGCCATAAGAATCAAAGGTGAGTCAGGCTGTGAGCCTAGGTGAAAAGTAAGATGGTGGCAAAGTCAACAGAGAGAGAAGATGGGATTCAAGGTAAAATGACACTCCAAATAAGAAGCACCCAGCTGATATCATTGCACAGAGAGCTCTGGGTAAATTTATAGAGCTCTGGATAATCTATAGTCCATTTTAAGGAAGTCTTGTGTTGAAGTGAAGACCTTCTACACAAAAGAAACTAAAAGTTGCTTTGAAAAAAAAAAGATTGTCCCCCAGGGATTGAGTCTGCATCAGTGAAGAAAATAATCTATGAGACAATATAGAATAATATATTAAAATTTAAAATCACATATTTTATCCATATTTTAACCTCTAGGAAAACTGTTTTTTACAACTGTTAAGAATTTGTAATAGCCATCAGTTAACTTTTTTCTGCATTATTATGGAATTCCCAAGGAAAAAACACTTTTCCCTTCTACCTTCAAAACTCAGATAAACTCTGCCAACATATCTGTAAATATTCAAGTTCTGGGGACAAATTCAAAAGACTCGTCTGTTTTCAAATAGCCACCAACAATTATAACAACTAGAAGAATGTGTTCCCACATGAGTTGAATGTGAAGGAAATATTTCTTCTTTTATAGTTATAAATAATCATAGCAAGCCATGAATAGCACTGGGATTTTCCTAAGTATGTTTGTTATTTTTTTAAGGGCAGCTAGGTGGCACAGTGAATAGAATGCCTGGTCTAGAGTCAGGAAGACCTGAGTTCAAATTGAACATCAGACAATTACTAGCTGTGTGACCCTGGGCAAGCTACTTAATATCTTTGCCTCAGTTTCCTCATCTATAAAATGAGTTGGAGAAAGAAATGGCAAACCACTTCAGTATTCTTGCCAAGAAAACCCTAAATGGGGTCATGAAGAGTTGGCCATGACTAAAATGACTCAATGATAAGAAAAATTATTTTAAAAAATACATTATAGAAGAACAAAGTCCATAGTTTTAAAAATACTATCAGAAAACAAAGAAAGAAATAAAGTGAAGTTAATATTATAACTCAGCCCAAAAATGTTACTTGTATACCATTTTGATAATCATGTCACTAACCTCTGAAACTGATTCTCCTTTAAACTAACTTTCCTTTTCTTCTACATATGGCTCATTTTGGGATTCAAAGTTTCTTTCTACTGTTCTATTTCTCGTCACATTTCCTTTGTCTCCTGTTACTCATCCATCCATTTGCTTTGACCCAGTACAACTAACTTCATTTTGGCTCCCTTTGGTTTTTTGTCTAGCTTTAACTTATCCTCCAGACAAATTGCATTTTACACCAAAAATCATCTTTCACAATATATCTGATGAAATACTCTCTCCCCTTAAATTCGCCATTTCCCAGACATTTATTCCAGTTAACAAGTAATACTCACCCTGACTCTAATCCCGGGTTAAGTAAAATCCAAAGTATTTGGTTTATTTAAACCAGTGATAATCACAGTCATCAAAAGGACAGGAAGATGGAGATAGCAGAAATTTTGGCAAGTGACAGAATGTGACAAAACCACTAAGTTTGAATAAATCACATCACAAATGAATTACTGAAGTGGAGCAAGTACTTGCTACAGTTAACCTCAATGAAATGACAACCACTACTCAGAGACTGGACTACCCAACACTTTCAAAATAACAGGTAGAAAGTGTTCTATGGTAATGAAGAATTGACATACATGCTCTCATATGGTTATCATGGCAACTCTTTGAGCTAGTGTAAATTTTACTATCCCCATCTCATGAATTAGAAAACTAAATCTCAGAGAAGTTAAGTGATTTATTTATAACGTACAATTTATATACATATATATAATATATATATTATTTATAATTTAATTTTTGGAGTTCAGACTCGAGATAGGTCTTCTCACTCCAAGATCAGGGCTATTCCTAATGTCTCATACACCTTTTTAAAGCTTCTTTTTTTGTGAAACATCCAATTAAATGTAAACATCTGAGTTATTTTTTCTAATTAGACAAGTATAGAAATTTGGTCACTAGGCTTACATAAAATAACCTCTCACAAGGATTTCTGTTTTTGCTTAAGAGAAAAAAGACAGTCTACTGTGGACATAGTGAACATTCTCTGGATTATTTAAAATTAGGCCTTAGGAACGCTACATAATGAGAAAATTATTCTTCATGTAACTTAGCATTTCCACCTGTAGCTTCAATTTCATTCCCCACACCACAGTAAGAAAGAGAGCAAAATTGCTGCCTATTTTCCTGTTTTAGTATAACCCTTGTATGCCTCACATTTCTACCAAACAATCTGATGGTGTTTTTCACTGTTCCCTGGCTTCCCATACCATGGGACATTGCCCATTGCTTTTCTGAAAAAGAAAACTTTATTCTAGACCTCCCTCATTTCCCATCAACATTGATCTTATCTAGATCCCCTTCCCTTCTGGTGCCTGTTTACTAATTTCTAAGGTAAATGAACTCATCTATACTATGCTAATGGAAAGAGTGCCCCTTCTCTTCTCTTCCTTCTCCCCTAACTTCCACCACAAATCCAGAGCTCTTCTTTTCTCTTGGGTAATCTTTTTTAGATGATACCTCTCTTTCATTCATACAGGGAACTCCAGTTAGGAATCTTCCTATACAGATAGCAAGTTAGAACCTCAGAGGCAGCTTGGTGGCACAGTGGATAAAGCACTAGATACAGATTCAAATAGGCCCATGTTCAAATCCATTCACACAGATGCTGGGGAAGTCATTTAACTTCTTTCTCCCTCAATTTCCTTTTCTATATAAAGGAGATAATAATAGTATCTACCACCAGGCTTGTAATGTGAAGATAAAATAAGACAATATTTAAGGACTATATAAATGCTAGCTATTATCATAAGAGGCACTGAGATGTTAAGTGATTTGCCCAAGGCTACCTATATCAGAAGCAGAAATTCAGTTATAACTGATTCTGAAGCTAGTTCTCTATGCACTGACACATTGTGTCCCAAGTGATGTATTTTCATTTCATTGATGGTCTTCTGGAGTCAATAATCTTGACTTCGCTATATAACCCAAGGAATAACCTTAATAGTGAAAAATTGAGGCTGAGGAGAAGAAAAAAATGGCTTCATCATGGATAGGGAAGGGACATATTTTGGGGAATACAGAGCTTCCCTCACAACACCTCTTAAAATGACCTATTTAAACAGCTCCCTGAACCACCTATGCAGAAATTAAGGGGACCATGATGAGGAATGACAGAAAGAAATTCTGCCCAGTTATTTTTCCATTGGACAACGCAATCTGATTGAGTTATACATGATTTTCTATCAACAGATCACTTCCTCCACATAACTGTCTGCTCAGTGAGAAGAGCGTGGTATTTTCTGTTTGTCTGTAAGCATCTGACCAGTTTCTAGAAACACCTTGGAGTGCCAAAATCTATGTGAAACTACTTTTCTCTCTTATCTTGCTGTAAAACCAGATTCCATTTCTTAAACTGGATAATATTTTCAGACACAATTGATAGTAATATGTTGAGAGAAAGAATTGAATACTTTGTGTAGTAGAATATGGAAGAAGTAGAAAGAGGAAATCCTAAAATCATAATTTTAATGCTTGGAAGAGCCTTAGAAATAATTTACATTCATTGTTCAATTATTTGACACCACTGACCGCTCCTCTGTTTCACCCTCTTCTTTCTGGATATTTGTGACAATACTGTTTCCTTGCTCTCCCCGTTCTAATAGATCCTTTTCAGCCTCTTTCCCTTATCCAGATCATTCCCCCTAACAGTGAGTGTTCTCCAGGGCTCTGTCATTTGCCCCCTATCCTTCTTCCTCTGTTTTCTCTCTGTTTAACAAACTCATCAGCTCCCATGGGTCCAATGGATGACTCCCAGATTTATATATCCAGACCCAGTCCCTTCCTGAGATTTAATTCGATCATGAATTAATTGCCTTCCAGATATTTCAAACTGTATTCTGAGAGACCTCAAATTCAACATGCCTAGCGCATCTTTCCCCTAAAATCCATCCCTCTTCCAAACTTCATTATGTCAAAGGCATCCCATTCCTTTTCCATTCTAGTTTCCTACTCTGATTTAATAAATACCACATTCAATAAACATTTTTTATGTAGTCTCTTAGGTTCATTCTAAGCAGCTAATCAGTTGCCAAATCTTTGAATTTTTAACTCTCTACATCAGTAAGATTTGATTCATTCTCTCTACTCCCCTAGCTACCAGATCCTCATCACCTCTTACTTAGATCATTTCAACAACCCCCAATTGGTCTCCCTGCCTCAAATGTGTCCCTACTGAAATCCATCCTCCACAAAGATGCCAAAATGATTTTCTTTAAGCCCTGATCTGACCATGTCAGTCCCAAATCAATCGATTAGTGGCTTCCTATTATCTCTCAGATAAAATAAAAACTCAGCTCTTCAGTTTGTAAATTAATTTATATTTATGTTACTATCTATATTATATATATATTAATATATTATATATATTATTTATATTAATTTATACTCTTGTCCTAACCTGTCTTTCCAGCCTTTTTGTATATTAATTCTCCTTATACATGATGCTTTCAGGCCAAACTGACTAGCTCTCTGTTTCTCATATGTGATGACCTCCCAACTCACATCTCTTTTCCTTTGTAATAGCTGCCCCCACCCATGCCTGGAATGTCTTTTTTTAATCCTCTGCTTTAAAGAATCCCTCTCTTCCTTCAAGATGAAGCACAAATGTCTAGGTAAAGCCTTTCCCACCCTTTTTCACTACTATTGCTCTTCCTCTCAAACTACCTAATATTTAACTAATTTGCACTTCTTTATATTTGTTCTCCTAATATTTATTTTTTATAAATGTAAACATGTACTTGCTGTTTACACACACACATACACACACTTACAAGAATGCAAATTTCTTACAAATAGGGAGTGATTGACTATCAAAAATAACAAAAAGGTCAAGGGAATAAGGACAAAGAGATTATCTTTATTAGGAGGCACAAAACCATTTTTATGGACTCCTTTGAAGTCCGAGTATAATATGGGTATATATCAACCAAAAATGCCATTAATTACATCAATTCAGCATAGAAGGGCAGTATGACATGGTGGATAGAAAGATAGTCTTGGAGTCAGGAAGACCTGGGAGTTCAAGTCCCATCACACATATTGGCTGTGTGACCATGGATAGCGCTCTAGGTATCTGTCTATGACCATAAATTTTAGAGACTGGGCTAACCTACATAGAGGAAGCTACTTACCAAGGGTTCCCTCTGGCAAAGCAATCATAGGTTTAGTCCTTATCCCTATTAAGAAGTCATTCATGACCTCTGACAGCAATTCCAATTGAGTGACAGGGACTGAAGAAAGATTATAAGGGTTCAAGGAATGAATGGAAGATGAGATATTGGAAGCAGGAAATACAGACTTATTTTCAGAAGCTTGACATTGAAAAAAAGATAAGTTGAAAAATAGATCAGAAAGGACAAGGGAATAATTTCTTGGTGGGGGAGGATTGGGGAGATTTGCATGTTTTTTGGTCAGATGGGAAAATTCTGCTGAAGTGTTAAGTTTCATCATTGAAACAACAAAACATAGAACCCAGGATGGATTGGTGGACTGGTGAAACTGGAAATATGTTGACAGTCTAAAAGACTAGGAGGTATTAGGTGACTGGATGTGAAAATGAGGGCAAAAAGTAAAAACTTAAATTGATGAGTTTCCCAAAAATATCATTCTAAATAATTCTGGATTTAAAATCCAAGAAGACTAAAATTAGTATTAAAATACTGTGAAAAGTTTAATTCTTTGCCACTTAAATATGTTCAGTTAGAATTTCAGTTTAGATTTTGTGAATTTTATATCCTATAAGACTGAAAATTAGAAGCTCAGTCTGCAATTATTTAAGTTCAGACAATGAGATGGAAAGTCTAAGTTAATTCATTCCGTAGTTTAAAAGGCACAAGGCAGCAGAAATATGCCAGCCTAGAGTAACTCTAAAATAAACTAAAGAGAATCAGCAGTTACCACAGAGCTAGCTGGTCCTGTTCTTCTCTGACCGACTATATTTTTATTCTACTATTAAATAATAAATTGAAACTCTCACCACATTAACCTACAAATTCCAAAAAGAGTCACAAATTTAAGGCAATTTAATCTGCAATTAAATAGCATGATATCAGCTGGGAATGGTCCACTTGGGTATTATGAAATATAGTTAGGGATGAGGAGACACCTTTTGAGAGGTTGGATCATATTAAAAATTCATGAAGTAGGTAGGGCATGGAAGGATGGAAATCAACTCTTCAGTGATAGGTTATATTACAAGAGTTGTGTGAGAATTTTAGCAAATTAGAATGAAAAGATCTTACAATATGAAGCATATTCAGGTGCATTATGCATACTCAGGAATAATCAAATATTTTCACACATTTCACTTTTAATTGTCACAGAACTAGCTTTCAAAGACCACAGGTGCTTGCAAAGGAATCACTTAATCAACCCCTGGAGAGCATATTTTCACAATAACTTCTACCTTGTCCTAATTCTAAGTTTGTTGTTTTCAGGAGACCAAAAGTCCCCTCCTTCCCTTCCAAGTACATGTAATCATTTGGCTAAAGCTTTCTGTACTCTCATTTCACTAGTTGGTATTCACAACATAATTAGTTTACAGAGGGAGTTCCAGAAAATTTCAAAATTGGCAAAAATGTATATTTTCTTAAGAAATATTGCATAGCCAAGAGAGAGGAAAACCTCAATTAACAGGTATAATTATCTCTATCATAAACATTAAAAAAAAAAACACCTTACTATCATCAGGCAAATGAGTAGCAGGAAAGCTTTGGAATTTAAGACTAAAGAATATTGATTTATGATCAGATTAACCTTCCCCATCATGTTTTTCTTAATCAACACACATAACAAAAATAAAATTAACTCAGTCCCAGGCACAGAAAACAGGCAGTAAAAATGCCTGGAGTCTAGAAATCACAATTGTTCAAGAAACAGCAAAGGATTATTTACTCGATGTCTGAGTACATGGTGGAGTATAAAGTGTAAAAAGACTGGAAAAGTTGGGTGGAGTGGGTTTCTGAAGAGTTACGAATGTCAAACAAGATTATAGATTTGATCTTCAAGATGATAGGGATCTACTAAGACATATTGAGCAAGTGGGTGACATAGTAATACATACACTTTAGGAAAATTACTTTGACAGTTGAGTGGAGGATAAACTGGAGTTTGGGGAGGCTTGTATCAGGGAAACCAACCAGCAAGCTTTTGCAGTCCGGGCATGAAGTGATGTGAGCCTGAACCAAGGTTTTAGCAATATCAGAAAAGAGTAGGAGAAGCATGGGAGAGATGGTACAAATGTAAAAATCAAAAATTGCCTTAGCAAGAGATTTGATACATGAAAAGGAGGGAGGTGATGAGAGAGTGAAGGATTGAGTATAATTCCTGAATTAGGAGGCTGGTGACTGGGAAGATGATAGTGCTCTCAAAAATATTAGGTAAGATTGGAAAGGGAGAGGATGAAAGGAGAGAAAATAATGATTTAACTTTTGGAATTTTCAATTTAAGAGGTCTACAGGACATCCAGCTAAAGATAACCTGCAGACATCTGGAGATGTGGGACAATGTCAGCAGGGTTGGGTAACTAAACTGGAGAATCATCAGCATAGAGCTAATCATTCAATCTGTGACACCTGATGAAATCATCAAGTTAAATAGTATTGAGGGAGAAGAGGGCCCAGAAGAGAAAGCTGTCGGACAATTACAGTTAGCAGGAATGATCTTGATCAAGATCCAGAAAAGGAAACAGAATAAGCAAGCAGGTAAGTAGGAGAACCAAGAGACAATAATGTCCCAAAAGCCTCTAGAGGAAAGAGTATCAAGGAGTAAAGGTGATGAACAATGTCAAAAGCTGCAGAGAAGTCAAAAAGTATGAAGAAAGCCATTAGATTTAGCAATGAAGAGATCTTTAGTAAATCTGGAGAAATTTTGGTTGAATGATGAGCTTGGATGCCAGACTAGAAAATGTTAAGATAAGAATGAGAGGAAGGGGAGAAGATGGCCTCTTGAGATCAGTTACAAAAAGGAGGAGAGATATGAGATGATAGCTAGTGAAGACACAGGAGTGAGATAGGGGGTTTTTTGAGGATGGGGAGACAGGAATATTTGTCTGCAGTAGGGAAATAGCTAATAAAGAGTGAGAGATTGAAGATGTGAGAGAATGGGGGTCTTAGAGGGGGCAATTTACTGGAGAAAATAGAATTGGATGGAATCACTTGTGCACATAGAGAGGTTTGCCTTGGCAAGAAGAGTCACCTATTCATGGAAGACAGGTGAAGGAGGAGATAGTGGCAGATGGCACTTGGGTGATGTGAGATAAGGAGGAGAGAAGAGGGAATTCTCAGTAAGTGGCCTCAATTTTCATACAGTAATATATGAGGTGAGTTTCCTCATCTCCCAAACTATGAGGGATATAAGAAGTTAGGAGTAGCTACAAATTATTTTCATTTTTTACAGGCATCCAGATATAACTATCAACTTGGGCTTTTCTTTCACTATTAAAATGTCAGATAAAGTAAAAATTAAAATGTTAAGGAAAATAATTGTTTACTCTTGGAAAAACAAATGCAGTATAAGAATTAAAATTAGGAAGAATCATTTTCAAATCCATCTTCTGACATTTATTAACTGTATGACCTTGACCAAGTAACTTAATTGCTCTAAGCCTCAATTTCTGTATCTGTAAAATAGAATTAACTGAACTCACAGGGTTTTTCTGAAAGTCAGATGAGATAGAGTATAAGGAGAACTTTGCAAATGTTAAAAAGAGATTTATCAGTTATTACTACATTTCAAAACAACCTATTCTGCCTAGTTATTGGTAATAATTCCATAAAAAGAAGATATTGAAAAGAGGAAAACTCTATATTCAGTATTTGCCTCTTATTACACAAAACAAATATCCACTTGTTAAAATACCAGCTCATTGGGTAGTCAGTCAAAAGCATTGATTAAGCACTTATGCTGGACACTGTACTAAATTCTGGAGACACACACACAAAAAAAGGCAAAAGAGAGTTCCTACCCTCAGGAAGTTTGCAATGTAATCTCACAACAAGTAAATTTGTACGATCTATATACAGAAAAAATGGAAAATAATTGACAGAGGAATGGTAGTAGAATGAGTAGGGATGGGGACAGAATTTCTTTAGAAAGTAGAATTTTAGTGGGGACTTAAAGGAAGCCAGAGAATCCTAAATCTGCTAGGAAATAGTGTGCCATGCTTAAAAGTGCCACTTGAGGAAAAACACAACCAAATTTCATAATAATCACTTCTTAAATATATTACCCATTTCTCAGCAGAGTAGAGTGCCAGGTGTGGAGTCTAGAAGACTCATCTTCCTGAGCTCAAATCCTGCCTCAGACACTTGCCATGTGACCTTAGGCAAGTCACTTCACCCTGTTTGCCTCAGTTTCCTCATCTGTAAAATGAACTGGAGAAGGAAATGGAAAACCATTCCAGTATCTTTACCAAGAAAATCCCAGATGTGGTTACAAAGAGTTGGACACAAATAAACAACAAGACTTATCATTTCATACCCTTCTCCATTTTGTCTAGAACTGTGATTGCATCCATGTAGAAAACAACTTTGTAAAATTAAAAAGCATGTGTTAAGTGCTTACTATGTGCAAAATACTGACAATATATATAGAAAAATAGCAAGAGAGAGATTAGGTATTGGTAGAATATTTGGAAGAGCCAAGGAATAATCCATATGCAGTTCATTTCTTATTTATATTTGTCCTCTCTCTCGTGACTTCATTAAATGGAGAAGAAAAAAAAGCAGTTGTCCCTTACTTTGTTGGCCAAATGCAGCTGAGAAAAGAAGTAGAATAGGGAGGTGGAAAGACTAATTATAATGTTGTGTTTTGTTTTATAATAAATAGTAATTACTAAATGGTAATTGTTTCTCATTTTTCCAAGAACCCTGAGGGTCTTGCTCTCCCAGTTTGATTTTTTTTTATTAAAACGACCATCCCTTGAGTAAATACTTAAAGAAGCCTATTCATTCAATGGGTGTATCTCAATCAAAGTGATAATGTGATAAGGCCTTAGCCTGAAAGGGCCAGAGTCTCACATTGTATCCTGGGCCATCTGCAGTTGTCCTGATGAATATCAGACCACTGGACTCAGATGACTCAAGAGAAGAAAGTGAGGTTGGTGACCTTGCACAGCCCTCCCTCACTCAAAGTCAACTGCAAGTCATGTCATCATCTTGATGTCATGGTCCTCTTTGAAAATGAAGGACAAACACAACCAGCAATAAATAGTGGCCCAAATCAAATGTAGCTCATTATCCTATGTGATCACTTGGATAACCCAAAGAGAAAATACTGCTAAATTATCCTTAAAATAAAAAACCTTCTAAGAGAATTCTGAACATATCTGCTCAAAATAATCAATTAAACTTGAATGATTTGATGAGTTGTAAGGAAAGAGGCAATCCTACTAAGCATGGGAAATGATTTAGTTGTATACAGGCCAACAGATTGCTGTGACATGAGGTGAATCTGCCACTTTCCATAGACAGGAATTTTTTAAGATACAATCCAGAAAATTCCTAAGATCAAAATGAAGATCAAACTAGCACCTTTGAATGAATCCTCAGCCATCTGTGACCAAGTGAAAGACTACCTCAACATCATATGCAGGTGGTCTTCTCTAATCCATTTTCATGAAGGGATTCAGAGTGGAAAGACAATTTGGTGAATATCTTGCTCAGTTAGTACGTGTGTTCATCCTTCATTGCCAAAGAAGACCATGCCATCAGAGAAATGATGACACGACTTGCAATTGACTTTGTTTTGAGTGAGGGAGGGCTGTGCAGGTCACCAGACTCACTTCTCCTCCACAGCCATCTGAATCCAGTGACTGGAGATGACCCAGGATGAGGCAATTGGGGTTAAGCGACTTGCCCAAGGTCACACAACTAGTGAGTGTCAAGTGTCTGAGGTGAGATTTGAACTCAGGTCCTCCTGACTCCTGCACTGGTGCTCTATCCACTGCACCACCTAGCTGCCAGCTCAGTTAGTACTGGTGATAATTATAGCATTTGTTTTGTTTTGCTTTGCTTTATTTTTCTGTGATGAAAAAGGACCCCTGAACCAAGGAAATCGTAATTCAGTGAAATGTGCCACATGTGAAAAATCCGAAGTTTAGTCTAACTCGTCATTCAGTCAATGCAAGTGTGCTTAACTGTGTTCTGTGTTTCTGCCCCACCCCAAACACTTTTCCATGTCATTTGGGTCCATGGTGCTAAGTGTTCGCAACTTGAATCCATGAGCACATAAGTGATTCTCTATGTGTCTCTCCCTTCTCCTCCTTTCCTTTGCTGTCTGCCTCACTTCACCACTTTCTAGTCCATCCCTAAAACACCAGCTTCTAGTACCTTCTCTGTGCCATTTGCCTCTGTATCCTCTATGCCTCATTAAAGTGTGATTACAGCCTCACTTCCCACTGCCATCATAGTCTTTCCCAGAAAGTACCTAAAGGACCAAGCATGTCTGCCCCATTTCATACTTTCATTAATTAATTACCATCATTCAAGGTAATAAATCAAAAGGGCAGCATTAGTGTCCATAGAACTATTCTAGAGAAATTGCAAAGAGGATTGTGATGCTTTGTCCTCACCTGATGGCATCCCTAAACTTTTAACTGGAGCAGAGGTTGGCTTATCGCCAGGATTTCTAGATCAGTCATTGATGTGGGGGATCACTAGTTTGTTTCTGTACTTTCTAGAATGGGAAGTGGTTGTGTTAGAAACTGAAAAAATATACCTATCTCTTTCTAAACACCACTCCTAGGCTTTTGAAGAGTATCTCCCCTTTAACACAGTTCCATCTGATAGGCTTCAACTCTCCCTCTAAACTGATTACAGGGAAGCAGCTGTGTTTTTTCCTTCTAAACAAAACAGGATCCTGTCAAAGAGACCAGAATCCAAAATATCTAAAGTGACCTTGCTGCCCCTTTCAGTGAGTCATTTACCAATAAAAACAAGAACTACAAAATCATCACTGAATTCTTGTTGCTGTCCCCTCTTCTCTTGGATAAATCACTACACATTTCTCCAATGTCACTATTTTCCTTAGGGGTATTTCTATCAAGCCATAAACCCACTGAGCAAAGATCATGCCCAATTTTATGTTCTGCACAACATCTAGTGAATTACTTGTGCTCAATAAGGATTATAACTATTGATATCTTTTTGATAAGGAATCCGAGCTTCACACTCAGTTAAAGTTGTCTTGCAGTGAAGTCTTCCAGGTATTTACTTACTGAAAGGAATCATAGAAGTGTTCTGCTTTATTTCAGGCAATACAAAACCATTTCTTCTGTATTTTACACACTGCTTACAAACTACAGCC
The DNA here is from genome assembly GCF_028372415.1 of Notamacropus eugenii. Lineage (NCBI taxonomy): Eukaryota > Metazoa > Chordata > Mammalia > Diprotodontia > Macropodidae > Notamacropus > Notamacropus eugenii. The sequence continues at coordinate 281,494,578 of NC_092875.1, read as the reverse complement.
CCCATGTCATCCATCCTATACCACTCTCCAGTGGAAAATTGCAAAAAGGATAAAGTTGAAGGGCTCTAAAGAAGAAAGCAGGAGCCATGTGACTTTTTTTGATTGGTTGGGGCTTTGAAAGAGTGATAATGAATTTAACAAAAAGCATAAATCTTTATTGTAGCCAGATAAAGAAAATGCCTAGATCAACCCCTGGAGTCCTAATGCGTGACAACATGAACAGTAAAGAAGTCATCTCTTGAAGAAGCTGCAATTCCTAATTATTCCTCAAGTGCACTGCTGAGCATTTTATATGGGTTTTGTCATCTGCAGTGAACAATGGACTGCTTGATTTCACATTCTTCAAGTCTCAGAAGTCTAATTAAAATGGAATATCCCAGCCTCTGTCCAAGTGACTATCCAATTCAGCTCCTGAAAGTAATATCCCATTGAGATCTTACATACTCATACTTTTCAGCTTAAAACTGTACCTACTTTGAATAATCTCTCAGGGGCCAAAGATAGTCCAGTAAAGAATCTCAAATTACCATTCTCTTTCCTATCTGACTAATAAAATCTTTGATGCCCTATGTCGCAAAATTGTAGAATGGGACAGAATTTTTTATAAACATATACTGTTCCTTTTCTTAGAGAAGGCTAATTAAGAGAACATGGAAGTAAGGCTACATGGTGATTGACAATTATAAAGAGCTATTTGCCTTTATGTCCATGTATGTGAGCATGTGTGACTGTGTATATACATTTAGTCAGACCTTATGCTCAATTATAAGAATGTTTAATATAAATTAAACAATAAAAATAAGAAAAATATTTATGTTCTCAACCACAACAAAGCTATACATCACTAAAAATATCAAATCATTTTCACTATAATAATATGCAATAATTTCTATAGTTTAACATGTAACGATAATATATATTTAAAACTATTTTAAAGTAAGATTCATTTATAACCCCCTACTAATAACAAATTACACAATATTAATCTCTTTAGCTGAATAAACTCATTGTTGTTATTTTCCCATCTATCATTCTCTTTTAACTTTAGAATTATTACATCTCAGGTGACATAATGGATGATAAGAGGATGGTGGTAAGTATCATAGTATGATCTGACTTTGAGCTAAAAGGAATGTCACATAACTACCTGAAGCGCAACTGCTTCACATTTTAAATAAGGTAACTGAAACTCGTATATGGAAAGGGATGGCCATGAGTTCCAAAACAGGGCATAAAGGGCCCAGGCTGACCTGAATTAAGCACCTCAATGGTAGGTTTTATAAAATAGCCTGAGGGAATGAATTATGGGGCATAAGTTGGTTTTATGCAGAATGTAATTTTAAAATATTGTCCATTGTCATTTAACAATCATTTACTTAATGCTTACTTTGTGTCAAGGACTAAAACCACAAAGAAAGGCAAAAAAAAAAAATCCTTGCCTTCAGGAAGCATACTTTCTTAACCGAGGAGACAAAATAAATGTAATAATGAAATCAAAGTGATGTTATTATATATGTAATCTGTACTTCAAAGTCCATTCACATGCTACTTTCCTCATTGGTGGAAATTAATTATTCAAGTCTTCATGCCTGCTAGGGTGGAATTTGAGAGCTTGAGAAAAGAGAGATCTTTGTCTCCTGGCTTGTAATTTCAAGAGTATTAACGCTGCTCTAGACTTTATTTGAGTCTAGACGCTAGGAAGAAACTGACATGTAGAGAATCCTGAAACTCCTATCATGTTCTTATCCCCAGACTACTATACTAGAGACTTTGAAAAATTTCCCCTTGAGTGAGATCTGGGATTTGGTTGAGCTCTTGGTTCAGTTACATCATGCCCTATAAGAGAGTTCATTCCCTCTTGGTATTGTCTGGTGTATCTTTCTCCTTTGTATACTTTCTGTTTTGCTATCAACTTACAGAAATGGATTTCTTTGCTATCCACTAGATGTATTTATTGTAGCACTGGCATTTGGTAGAATGGAAGTGAAGTCTTGGATATGTAGCTTGGGCTACTCAATTTCCATTAAGTTACTCCAGGAATGGACCCCTTTAATAAAAAAAAAAAATTGGGAGAGGAAGACCCTCAGGGTTCGTGAGTAAAAGGGTAAGTCACTATTTAGTACTTACATTCACTCTGTGCTAGGTAGGTGGGGACCTGTTGTATGTGAGCTCCAAAGTGAATGTGATTAAAGCTTGGTCTTTGAGCAAGAAATCTATCCAGTAAACCCAAAAGAAAGAAGTCAGCTTTGGGCCATGGAAGTGTACCTTTTCCTGGGTAGAGCATCCCAGGCAAGGATGGAAAGGAAAAGAGGAGAGAACAGAGGAGAAGAGAGGAGAGGAGAGGAGAGGGAATAGAAGAGAGGAGAAGAGATGCTACTCACAGGTTGTGTTTGTTCTTAGTTCTCAAAGAGGTCCATGATAACAAGATGATGACATGACTTGAAATTGACTTTGATTTGAGTGAGGGAGGACTGTGCAAGGTCACCAACCTCACTTTCTTCTCCAGAACTATTTGAGTTCAGTGGCCAGATATTCATCAGGATGACTGGAGATGGCCTAGGATTCAATATGATACTCAAAGAAGCCTATTTATTCATTGAATGGCCATATCTTAGTCAAAATGAGAATGTGATAGGACTTTAGCTTAAAATGGTCAGGGTTTCACATTGCATCCTGGGTCCTCTCTAGTGGTACTGATGAATATCTGGCTATTGGACCCAGATGGCTCTAGAGGAGAAATTGAGGCTGGTGACTTTGCATAGCCCTCCTTCACTCAAATCAAAGTCAACTGCAAGTCATGTCATCACCTTGATGCAATAGTCCTCTTCAAGAATAAAGAACACATGAAATTTCCATTAACAGATAGTGATCAAGAACACTACTTGATGTTCTAAAATTAAACTAAAAAATTATTTTTCTTCTGCTAAAAATATTTAAGAGAATAGATAGATATAGGCAGTAAATAGTATATCAATAGTGTAGATAGCAGGTAGTTAAAACTATAGGTTGCTACTCTTTCTATGAGAAGAGTAGAGTGGCCAGTCTCTGGCCTCAAACTCTTATTTTCCCTCCTAGCAGGAATCAGTCTCCCTTCTAGACTCTAGAAAATATCTATTCTTGCCTCCTTGTGAGCCACATCTAGACAGACAGATGTAAACACACATAACTTACATGGGCACAAAACACAGCATATCCACACATATTTTACTTGTACAAATTATGTATATGCAGTTGTTCAATTTTACATTAAATGTCAAGATGATAAATTATAATCAAATTATCACTTGATAAAGAATACTGCTAAGCACATTGTTTCTGGGTTGGACCTCACTCAGGCCCATCCTCTGATAATTGAGGTTCAACACTGGAACAAAATGAGACACAGTCAGGTGCCATTTAACACTTAACAGAAGGAAATTTGCTTGGCCAAAGTAGAAGGATCTTCCACTAAGATAACATTTAGGAAATCTCAAGTTGAGTCAGCTAAGCAGTTCCCTTTGCCTGAGTTGCCAATCATTATCCACCAGCTGAATGTCACAAAGCTCATGGAGTTCCCTCCCACTGGATATTTAGAGGAGCCTTTCGTCCCCTGAGTTAATTAAGTCCCTGGGATGGTCTCAGTACCTTTTAAGGAAAAAGTGAGCTAACTTGTTTATGGGATCAGGGTTTAGGATATTGTTCCTATAAAAACAGATACTTTTCTCAGATTTTCATTACTTTCAGGACAGTCCAAATTTCTTCCAAAAGTCCTTTCCCCACATGCACTTTGCTCATGCTTTCCTTCTAAAATTACTTTCCATTTACACTGTACGCATCTTGCATATAAATCGTCATTTGCATGTTATCTCTTGAAGGTAGTAACCACTTTTTTCCTCCTTTCTTTGAATCACTAGTACTTATCATAGTGCCTGGTTTAACAGGAAGTGCTTAATAAATACTTTTTGATTGACTGATTTTCTAACTAGACTTCCAGGTGCCAAATACTGCACTTTAGCATTCAATCTAAAAAATATAAGGACTAGTATTGTATAATTGTGGCAGCTAGGTGGTGCAGTGGATAGAATATCAGCCCTGGAGGCAGGAAGACATCTTCCTGTGTGATCCTGGGCAAGTCACTTAATACTGTTTGCTTCAGTTTCCCCATCTGTAAAATAAGCTGGACAAGGAAATGGCAAACTACTCCAAGTTCTTTGTAAAGAAAACCCCAAATGGGGTCTCAAAGAGTCAGACATGACTGAAATGACTGAATAGCAACCAAAGATGGTATAACTGGGAAATAAAATCTTCCAATTAATGTCTCATCAGCAAAAATCCTTTAATATTATTTTTACTTGGTGCAATGTATTGATATTTGAATGATACTTGTGACGTAACAGAAATAAAAATTACATCTATATTTTTAAATTTACTTGAAACTCAACAGAAAATTTATTAAGGAGGTTCTCTTCTTCTTTCTTCCATGGGATGAATAATCTTAGCTTCATACTGAAATTCAGTTTTTCTCCTGTGAGATGCCCAAGTGACATGTTGGATTATTTTTAAATGTTTCCTCACTTTTTAATTTCCGTTGTATATATCTTCAAAGAAGATTCATGAGTATTTTGACTTAAAATAAGAACTGTGACTTGCTGTTAAGATTTGTGTTCTCCCACACTCCTTCTTCCCTTCCAGAGTTTACTTATTCGTTTGTTTCTTGAGTAAGCCTTATCCCCCTCCTTTCTAATCCTGTCACCATAGTTATTGGATTTGGGCTCCTTCAAGGTGTAGATGCTCATTGAGAACAAGGATTTTGGTCAAACTTGAGTTTCAAAGACCACAGTTTAGTTTTGTTTTAAAGATAAGATTTGTAAAGTAGAGGCAACACTAACATTAGAAAAAAAACAATAGTTGTATGGACATAACATAGGAAAATTTGTTGATAATATACTGGTTTATTTGATTGTAACTTTCCTCCCAAGTTCTATAACCACATTCAGGGAAAGTAATTATCATCAGCTTTATAACATTTGGGGTGCAAAACAATATATTAGGAAGCAATAGGTGTTTGGTGCTCCTATGAACCAATCTGTCCCCACACTGGGATAATGATTAAACACAAAGTGAGTATCAAACAACAAGACTGAGGCACCTGCTACAGCACTTCAAACGAGCTAAACTGTTCAAATTCTGCCAGTCACTAATCAAGAAATGTTGTGGATCTTCTAATGTAAAATGCACAAATTAGAATTCCCAGAGCAGTACTAAAGAGCCAAGTAGCCTGTGCAAAGACTTGATCATTTCAAATGTAAAGATAGATGTTTCATGCCTTCTCAACCCCAATTAATGTAACTAACAAGATGCTCTACAGCCTTTATATCTTTATCAGGTGAAACCTTGATTGATTCAACAGAAGTGTCTAGGAATTGTTCACACTTGTTTTAAAGCTCTAATTGGTTCTAGTAACTCAATCAAAAACTTATTTGAATATCTTATTAGTTACATTAATGAGATCTAGGATATAAAATTCTTCTATTAAGTAAGTAACATGTAACAAGAGACTAAGAGAAATATCAAAAGGGAAAATGAACAATAAAAATTTATGCATATTTCTTTACATTCTTGAAGAGTATTATTGTAAACAGCACCCTACAGTGCTACAATGCTCATTTAAATGCATCACTGTGGCTTATACATTATAAATAGAAGGAAGAAATATGACAAATAATTAGACCTGAGTTTCCTCTTTTGACTGACCCCACCCAAAGTAAATTTATGCAAATGCCAGCAACTATAAATTAACCTAAATGCAAACCATCTCTGCATGTGGAAAGAAGTGATGGTTTAAAACAAATATATTTATGCTGAAGCCTCCCAGTGGAGGAAACTATCATCCAAGGAATTGTACTTTCAATTCTGAATTCGTGATTTGAGAAGCCTTTAGATCTGGAAAAATAATATAAGAATCCATCTCCCTGGGACCCAGAAGTGTTTGAAGAGTTGTGGTGCATTTCAGTTGGTGTCATATGGGGCTCTCTCTCCCTGGGATGGAACACTGAACTAATCCATCATGAATCCATTTACTGTAAAACGGGTCTATGACAGCTCCTTAGTCTGAGCAGCCCCATCACACTAAAACCTCTACTTGACAGAAATATTGACTCAATTAAGGCAGAAACTTGGTGAGAAAGGAGGGAGAGTTTTCCCTCCCTTACAAAGAGTACTCAGGCTTAATCTAAAAAAAGAATTGCAAAGTGCTATAGCTGAAAAAGAAGGGAAAGACCAGCTCCTGAAAGGTTCTCAAAAACTGATGGCACTGTTTCATGATACCGCAATAATAGTAAAGACGGTGTTGGTCAGAGGGAGAAATTTTAACCAGATAGTACAAAGACTGAGCATGTCATTTTTAATTATCAATTCACATTTAAGAAGCATTTATAAGGTACAATATAAAATTGAAAAGTACTATGATTTTCCTCCTGAATGTAAGCATTAAAACAATTTTCTAGACAGTAAGATTCTCATGATACAGATAAGCAACACTTGAAGAACATTTTAATTAGGAGAATAAATTCTAACCACTGATTAAGGACAATATATAAGTGAGTAAACATGACAACCCTTGACACAGAAAGACCAAATAGTGCTGTGGAAATAGTCCTCAACTAGATGGGAAAATATCTGGATTCTGATCACTGCTCTGTCACTTCAACTCTTAGTTTTCTTATCTATAAAATGAAGAGGTTAGAGTAGTTGATTTCCCCTCTGCTTCTAATATTCTACAACTTCTTTTCAAAACATGATCTAATTGCTGCTTTTCTTAGGTGCATGATGACAAAGAAAAAGACCTTCACACAGAAATTAAGCATACATTAGAGAGCACATGCTAAATGGAAACCCGCATGACATCAATATGTGCAAGGTCTCATATCCTTTGTAATATTCATAAACCACTTTGACTATCTGCCCACCTACAAAAGAGCATTCCCAGGATCTGGGTCAGGAGTTTCTGAAAAAGTTGACTGAAATTCACATCTTCATGCCAAGGTGGAAAAGGTGTTAAAAATAAAGGGGATCGGGGCGGAGCCAAGATGGCGAAGTAGAAAGACGCACATACACATAGCTCCAAACCCACAAAACACAGAACGGCAGAGGGGACTAACCCAGGGCGAATTCTGCACCCAGAGACCACGGAATATTGGAGCGAGGGAGATTTCTGTTCCGGAGAGACCTGCAAACCTCTCGTGGGGGTCCTTCGCGCCGTGGACTGGGCGCCGGGGCGAGAAGCAGAGAGCAGCCCTACCGCGGCAGCGACAACGTGGGAAGAAGATCCGAGAGGGCTGCGAGACGGGATCTCCAGCGGCCACGCGGGTCCCCCCACCCACAGAGGGACCTGCAAACCTCTTGCAAAAGGTCCCTCGCGCTGCAGACGTGGAGCCCAGCCCGGACCTGTGGCGGCGGCCACGGCTCTGAGAGGCACAGTCCTAAGAGGGCTCCAGAGGCGGGATCTTCAACAGCTGCACAGGCCCCCCCACCAACAGGTGACTGATGGGGGTAGGTGAGAGAGTCTCTTTGGCAGGTTGAGAGGGGAGTGAGGTGCCCCCATAGCTCGGGGCCCCCCCCCCCGGGAGGTGGGGACTGAGAGGCGGCTGCGGACGGCGGATCCCCAAGCGGGCGGGAGCCTGGATCCATTGTGGAAGGTCTGTGCATAAACCGCCTGAGGGAACTGAGCCAGAGAGGCGGCCCTGCCCCTGACCACCTGAACTTAATTTAACACTGAATAACAGCCCTGCCCCCGCCAAAAGCCCTAAGGCGGGAAGCAGCATTTGAATCTCAGTCCTCCCAAACGCTGGCTGGGAGGAGTAGGAGGTGAGGTGGGTGTGAGGAGAACATTCAGAGTTCAGGCCACTAGGTGGAGAATATGCCAAGAAAAGGGAAAAGAAATAAAACTATTGAAGGGTACTTTATCGCAGAGAAAAAAACACTTCCTCCCCTCCTTTCTGATGGGGAGGAACAATACTTGCCATCAGGCAAAGACACAGAAATCGAGGATTCTGTGTCCCAGCACACCCAATGGGCTCGGGCCATGGAAGAGCTCAAGAGGAATTTTGAAAATCAAGTCAGAGAGGTGGAGGAAAGACTGGAAAGGGAAATGAGAGGGATGAGGGAGAAGCATGAAAAACAGATCAGCTCCCTGCTAAAGGAGAACCAAAAAAATCTTGAAGAAATTGGCACCCTGAGAACTAGCCTAACTCAGCTGGCAAGGGAGGTGCAAGGGGCCAATGAGGAGAAGAATGCTTTCAAAAGCAGAATTAACCAAATGGAAAAGGAGATTCAAAAGCTTACTGAAGAAAATAGATCTCTCAAATCTGGAATGGTACAGATGGAAGCTTTGGACTTTTCGAGAAAGACAGATATCTCAGAACATACCGCGCAGATTCGAAAAATGGAAGATAAGGTGAAATATCTTATTGGAAAAACAACTGACCTGGAAAATAGAATCAGGAGAGACAATGTAAAAATTCTGGGACTACCTGAAAACCATGATCAAAAGAAGAGCCTAGACATCATCTTCCATGAAATTATCAAGGAAAACTGCCCTGAGATTCTAGAACCAGAAGGCAAAATAAATATTCAAGGAATCCGCAGAACACCGCATGAAAGAGATCCAAAAAGAGAAACTCCTAGGAGCATTGTGGCCAAATTCCAGAATTCCCAGGTGAAAGAGAAAATATTGCAAGCAGCTAGAAAGAAACAATTCAAGTATTGTGGAAATACAATCAGGATAGTACAAGATCTGGCACCTTCTACATTGAGGGACAGAAGGGAATGGAATAGGATATTCCAGAAGTCAAAGGAAATAGGACTGAAGCCAAGAATCACCTACCCAGCAAAACTGAGTATAATACTTCAGGAAAAAAAATGGTCTTTCAATGAAATAGAAGACTTTCAAATTTTCCTGATGAAAAGACCAGAACTGGAAAGAAAATTTGACTTTCTAACACAAGAATGAAGAGAACCATGAAAAGGCGAACAGCAAAGAGAAATCATAAGGGACTTACTAAAGTTCAACTGTTTACATTCCTACATGGAAAGACAATATTTATAACTCTTGAAACATTTCAGTATCTGGGCACTGGGTGGGAGTACACACACACACACACACACACATGCACACACGCACACATACATAGAGACAGAGTGCACAGAGTGAATTGAAGAGGATGGGATCACATACTAAAAAAAAAAAAATTAAATCAATCAGTGAGAGAGAAATATTGGGAGGAGAAAGGGAGAAGTTATATGAGGCAAATTATCTCTTATAAAAGAGGCAAGCAAAAGACTTATTAGTGGTGGGATAAAGAGGGGAGGCAAGAGAAAAACATGAGGTCTACTCTCATCACAATCCACTAAAGGAAAGAATATAATGCACACTCATTTTGATAGGAAAACCTATCTCATAATACAGGAGAGTGGGGGACAGGGGCACAAGTAGGATGGGGGGGAGGATAGAGGGGAGGGCATGGGGAGGAGAATGCTATACGAGGTCGACACTCATGGGGAGGGAAAGGACCATAAGAAAATAGAAGTAATGGGGGACAGGACAGGATGGAGGGAAATATAGTTAGTCCTATACAACACAACTAGTATGGAAATCATTTGCAAAACTAAACAGATATGGCCTATATTGAACTGCCTGTCTTCCAAGGGGAAGGGGTAGAGAGGGAGGGAGCCAAAGAAGTTGGAACTCAAAGTGTTAGGACCAAATGTAATGTTATTACCACCGGGTAACAAGAAATACAGGTTAAGGGGTCAAGAAAGCTATCCGGCCCTACAGGACAAAAGAGAAGACGGAGACAAGGGCAGGGAGGGAGGATAGAGGAGAGAGAAGATAGGTCACAGGGGCAATTAGAAAGCTTGGATCTGGGGGGGGGGAGGGGAAAAAAGGGGAGAAAATTTGTAACCCAAAAATGTGTGAAAATAAATGTTAAAAGTTTAATAAAAAAATAAAAAATAATAATAAAAAAATAAAGGGGATCTAAATTTTTAGGGATGGCCGTAATGTAGCAAATATAGACAAGACAAACTACAGCAAGCACTGAAAGTACTAACATACTGTATGGCACTCTTTCTCATAGATATAGTATTGCATAGGACCCTAAGGACTGATACTTGTGCTTGTGTTTGAGGGATATTTGAAGAGGGTCCAAAGGAATATTACCAAATCAGGAAATTTGGAGCATTAGAACTAGAAGGATAAAACATACTCATATAGACCTAAATCATAGATTTAGAGTTGGGAGGGGTCTTAAGATCTTAAGGATCATTTTAACTAACCTCTTCATTTTACAGTTAAGGAAACTGAGGTCCAGAGGAGTGAAATTAAGTGAACACATATTTATGGAGTGATCACTGTATGCTAGACTCTATGCCACACTTTAGGAACACAAAGAAAAGCAAACAGCACTAACAAGCCCTACTCTCAAGGATCTCACAGTCTAATAGAGGAGAGGATGCAAACAACTATCCACAGACAAGCTATATAAGAGATAAATTGGAAAAAAATCTCAGAAGTTACCAAGTGGTCTTTCATGGGCCCTCCGAGTGCCATAACGAGTTACTTGCAAAGCAAGTTCGGTCAATCAAATAACCAATAAATATTTATTAAACACCCACTATATGTAAGACACCGTGCTAGTTACCATGGAGACTGCAAAGTGTATGGTTTCAGACTTTAGGATACTTATACTTTAGCAGTGGAAACAAGACCTAAACACATGAAAAATAACATAATAAATTTAACATTTAGTAATGGTTTAAGATAAAATAGAAGATGCATACAAAACAGGAAGTATATAATCAATTACCAGCTGAGTTATGTGGATCATAAAGTCTTTGTCTCTAAGGTGACCTTTCATTTACTCTATATGGATCTTCTTTTCCACCAATTTATGCATGCGGTATCTCTTCCATTAGAATGTACAGCTCTTTGTATTCCCAGAACTTAGCGCAGTGCTTGGCACATAGTAAGTACTTCTTAAGTTCTTATTGATTGATTGATACGAGTTGTTCTAGGAACTCAAGGAATAAAGTGTCATTTTTAGATGAAATCAGGAGAGATTTTATAGACATTTAATTTTTGTTTACGCTATTATCTCCAGTACATGACCACCAGGATTGGGAGTTGGAATAAAATAAATAGCTTTCTTCATAAACCAGTAATTATATTTTCTTAGCCACTAAAAATTATGCCATTTCCAAAGTGAAAACTAGCCTGATGTCCTATTCAGTTCTAGGGCCCATTCGTTGTCTATCTGCAGTGTTTTGTCCAAGATATAGATATTGGTGGATCACCCTCATGGATTGTCAATCCAACTGCATTTCATAGTATGGACAACAGGCAGTCTTCACCTATTTGCTATTTTCTTGTATGGATACACTGTACATTTAAAAATTATTGTTATAGAAATATTTCTAGGTCTCAATTTGGAATTATACAATAAAAGGGGGAAAGGAAGGAAGGACAGGAGGGAAGGAAGGAGGGACAAAAGGAGTGAAGGAAGCATTTATTAAGTATATATGATGTGCCAGGACCTGTGCTACACATTTTACAGATATCAATTCATTTGATCATCACAACAACCCTGGGAGGTGGGTGCTGTTATCATCTCTATTTTTCAGTTTAGAAAACTTAGTCAAACAGAGGCTAAGTGACTTGACCAGTCACACAAGTCAGAAGTTTCTGATGCCTCAATTCAACTTGTCCTCCTAGTTCCCAGTCCAGTGATATATCCACTACACTACCTAGCTGCCACATATCGAAATTGACCATCTGTCCTTTTACCAAGCAATCTTAGTATTGGGCACCTATTCCAAAGAAGTCAAAGATAAGTATGGTTTGCATGTTTGAGATTGTTGATATTTCTCCCAAAAACCTTAATTCTGGCTTTGACTTCATCCAGCCTGGCATTTTGCAGAATGTTCTCTGCAGATAACTTAACAATGAAAGTGACAACATACAGCTTTATTGTATTCCTTTCCCAATTTTAAACCAATCAATTGCTCTGTGTTCAATTCTGTTTCTTCTTGACTATCACATAAGTTCCTCAGGAGACAAGTAAGAGTGTCTTGTACTCTCATCTCTTTGAGGATTTGCCACATTTTGTTGTGATCCAAACAGTCAAAGGTTTTAATGTAGTCAATGAAGCAGAAGTAGATTTGTGTGTGTGTGTGTTTGTGTGTGTGTGTGTGTGTGTGTGTGTGTGTGCTTTCTGCAACTCTCTTGCTTTCTCCATAATCCAGCAAATGTTGAGAATTTGGTCTCCAGTTTCTCTCTTCAAAAATCATCCTGTACGTCTGGTAATTCTCAGTTCATATAATGCTAAAGCCTAGCTCACAGAATCTTAAGTATAACCTTGGTGGCATGTGAAATGAATACAATTGTTCCTTAATTTGAACATTCTTTGGCATTACCCTTCTTTAGGATTGGAATGTAAACTGATCTTTTCCAATCCAGTGGCCACTGCTAAGTTTTCCAAGTTTGTTGGCTTCTTGAGTGCAGCACTTTAACAACATCATCTTTTCAGGATTTTAAATTGTCCAGTAGGAATTCTGTCACTTCCACTAACCTTATTGTTGGCAATGCTTTCTAAGGCCCACTTGACTTCATCCTCCAGGATATCTGGGTTTAGATCAATAACCATTCCATCATGGTTATCAGTGATGTTAAGGTTTTTCTTGCATAGTTTTTCCATATATTCTTGCCACTTTTTCTTACTCTCTTCTATTTCTGTTAAATTCTTATCATTTTTGGTTTTCCTCTTACCCATTTTTATATGAAATATTCCCTTGATATCTTCAATTTTCTTGAAGAAATCTAATCTTTCCAACTCTATAGTTTTTTTTCTTTTCATTTCTTTGCACTGCTCATTTAAGAAAACTTCATTATCTCTTCTTGCTATTTTCTGGAATTCTGCATCCAATTGAGTATATCTTTTCCTTACTTCTTTACCTTTTGCTTTCTTTCTTTCCTCAGTTATTTCTAAAGCCTCAAAAGTCATTTAATTTTCTTCCTTGTTTTTCCTTTGGAATATTTTTGTTAACTCCTGTACATCATTATGATCTTCTGTCCATAGCTCTTTGGTCTCTCTATTAGATCTAATCCCTTAAATCTACTTATGACTTCCATTTCATATTCATAGGGGATGTTATATATGATCTGATGGTTTTCCCTAATTTCTTCAGTTTAAGTCTGAATTTTGCAAAGATAAACTCATGATCTGAACCACAGTCAGCTCCAGGTCTTGTTTTACCTGACTGTATAGAGCTTCTCCACCTTTGGCTATAAGTATACAATTAGTCTGATTTTAATATTGACTATCTGGTGATATCCATCTGGAGAGTAGCCTTTTGGGCTATTGAAAAGGATATTTGCTATGACCAATGAGTTGTCTTGATAAAAAGCTATTCGTCTCTGCCTTGCTTCACTTTGTATTCCAAAGCCAAAGTTGCTGGTTATTCAAATTATCTTTTGGTTTCCTACTTTAGCATTCCAATCCCCTATGATAAACGTGACATCATTTTTTTTTGGTATTATTTCTAGAGAATGTTATACATCTTCATAGAACTAACCAAGTTTGACCTCTTTGGTATCAGTGGTTGGAGCATAGACTTGTATTACTATTATGTTGAATGGTTTGCCTTGGATTTCAACAGAAATCATTATATCATTTTTTAGATTATACCCAAGTAAACACAGATGTTTCTGCTTAGGAAGGAAAGGGATGGTCTAAAACAATTGATATGGACCAACCAGCCTGAGAAGACATACACAGAAGAAAGAGGCAAGGGAGTATGACCAAGAAAAAACAGAAAAGATTGGCTAAATCCTAGAAGGGAAGTATGTCAGGATTACTTAAGTTAAAAGTTAATTGTGGATGGTAAAGATGGGAAAGAGGCGTGAAATCCTGCTGTAGGTTTTAGGTATCAGAGTTGGGCCAAAGAAATTATAACACTTAAAGCTAATAGATCACACTAGACTGTTAATTTACGTAATTAGGGTGTGTCTATACTACCTAAAAGAGCATCACCCAGATAGAAGACACTAGGGGTCCTGCTTCTAAGAGACAGAAACATATTAGACATTTTGCATTAGACTATCATTGGGCAGGGAGTAAATTTTTCCATTGGTTGTATAACCAAAGGCTGGCTCAAGCTATGCCATGGACCATGTGGTCCTGAGAAGTAAAATGGAGCTTTGGAGCATTTTCTTAATTTGTGCTTTTCATTTCTAAGTGCTAGGAATGAAGACTCGAATCTGGGACTGAGCCATGTAAATCCAGGAATCCAGGAATCCAGGCCAGGTGACCTGAGGATCAAGGGTCAAGGGAAACTCACTGAATGGGGATTTAGACTTGAACTTGATGGGCTTTATGCAATGAATTAAGTTGTGATCCTAATCCCCTCTTCCTACCAGTTACTGAGGTGGTATAGAGAGATTATGCTACCCAAACTTTGGAGGAAACGTTTACATGTTTATTCTTGCTTTATCTTTGGATTAAATGTTCTTTTGCAATAAATAGCTAATCTAATATTAAGCTGTGAAATGGAATTGAGGTACTTTAAATTATTAAAGCCATTAAAAACTGGAAGAACTTCCCAAACCTCTCAGAATACTGAAGAACCTAATGGGGAGAAGGAGGATGTAACAGGGTAGGCTTCAGTCAGTGGGACCTTAGTTAAACCATGTTATATTTCAGGCCCTCCCCTTTTATCATATGATGTCACCTGTTGTGAGTGAGTTGTGAGTTCTTCACTCTAGGACGTGAATTCAGGCAAAGGATCATTCAAATCACGCCTAGGCAATTTCAAAGACATGAAGAGTTCCAGTTATGCAGCCAATTCCAAAAGACTTCTCCCAGACATGTTGTAAAAATGAAGAATGTCTCCAATTTTGTGCCACTTTTTCTGTCTCTTGAAAACAGGTCCCTTAGTATCCTGCATGAGTGATGCTCTTTTAGGTGGCCTGGGAATATACCAAATTTCCTTTCCATTTAGATAAAGTAGTGTCTGTCACATTTCTCTAGTTAATATATTCAATGGTTGATTGTTGTCCTTCATTCTTGAAGATGACCAAAATGATGTCACTATGGTAAAGACAAGTTTTAATGTGGCCAACTGGGGCTGATCAGACCAATATGAGTTCAGAATACCCTACCACAGGTTAGGCACAAACAGTCCATATGAACATTTGGAGTGGATATTCTAAATTTGCACACCCTGAATTTCTTTTGAGCTGTTTGAATTCTGCTTTGCTCATAGAGCATGGCAACTTCTCTGATGTGGGCACGCCATACTGAGTGGTCCTGTGCCAGTCTTCCCCATGTCACATAATCAATTCCAAAGTTCTTGAGAGACACCTCAAAAGTATCCCTATATCGCTTCTTCTGACCACCATGTGAACTCTTGCCCTGTGTGAGTTCTCCTTAAAATAGACTTTTTGGCAAGTGTACATTTTGCATTTGAACAACATGGCCAGCCCATCGGAGTTGCGCTCTCTGAAGCAAACTTTGAAAGCTTGGCAGTTAAACTCGAATAAGGATCTCAGTGTTCTTATTCTTATTCTCTTATTCAAATGGAAGTGATTCAGTTTCCTGGCATGGTGCTGGTAGACTGTCCAGCTTTCACAGGCATATGGTTCCTTGTATGGGTGGTGTGGAACTGGCTGGTGGAGCACCTGTGTTTTCTTGGTGTTAATTGTTAGGCCAAAATTAGCACAAGCAGCAGAGAATTGATCCACACTTTATTGCATCTCAACTTCAGAGACTACATGGAGTGTACAATCATCTGCAAACAGAAAACCATGCACCAACAGTCCCTCCACTTTGGTCCTGGCTTGTAACCTTTTCAAGTTGAAGAATTTACCATCAGTGCAGTAGCTGACCTTGATACCATGTTCATCCTCACTGAAAGCATTTGACAACATGGCTGAAAACATCATGCTAAAAAAGATAGTATTTTATATAATATAAATATATGTATGACATAATATAATGCTTATATTCAATAAGCATTTATTCAGTACCCCAAAAGGAAATAAGCTCTTCCTTCAAGAAGGTTATGTTCTCCTGTGAGATACAACATTTACAGATAGGTAAAAGCAAATAATTTGACAAGAGAGAAAGCAATACACAGGAAAGTCCACATGAAACTTAGTTGAACTTTTAAGGAAGGTAAGGATTTTGAGAAGCAGAGCTGAGGGGGAAATACTTTTCAGGCATTCAGGTAAGTATTAGAGAGACAGAAATGCAAAAAGAGCTAGCAGGTTCATTTGACTGAAAATGAGAGAGAAGGAATTAAGGGAATAATAAAGAAATGTGTGATTTTTGCAGCCATCATGGGTCAACACAAATACATCAATGAGTTCTGTTGGGAAACTGCCAAGTATGTATCAAGCACTCTACAGTGATCAATCACGATAGGAAAACTATGTATTTTATACCTTTATAGTTATACTATAACACTGGAGATAGACAAGCACATGAGATACAAGGAAAGGGAAGGCCCACAGAGAGCTCAAAGTCATGAAACAATTACAGTGTGTCATAAGCAAATCATTTTACCTTCTATGGCCAAGGGTATGAGGTGCCTATGTATGGTGGGAGGAGGGTTATGGGAAGCTATCCTTTATCAATACACATATCAGATGAGGATAAGCTGAAATAAGGATGTTTAACCTGGAGAAGAGAAAATTTAGAAGATTTCTAAGTACTTAGACCTGAAGGGACCATAGTGATCACCTAGTATATGGTCTACCTCTCATTTTGCAGATGAAAAAACACCAGATGGTGTTAATTTATTAATTGCTTTTATTGCCCCAGGTCACTCAGATAGCAGAGCTAGAATTAAAACCCACGTGCTATGATTTTAAATCAAGTGTTCTTTCCCCTATAAATTCTGTCAATGATGGCAATGAAATTATGGTAATTTGCAATTATTAAATTTGACCTCAGCCACTTACTAGCTGTGTGAATCTGGGAAGTCATTTGATCCTGTTTGCTTCAGTTTTCCCCTTTGTAAAATAGTCTGGAGAATGAAATGCAAACCACTCTAGTATCTTTGCCAAGAAAAAGCCAAATGGGGTCATGAAGAGTCAGACACAACTGAAAGAGGACTAAACAAGAATAATTAAAGACGGCAGAATTAGACACAGTGAGGCAAGACTTTGGTTCATTATGATAAAAAACTTTCTAGCTTTTTGTTTTTGTGTTTGTCCTTCATTCTCAAAGAGGACCATGACATCAAGATGATGACAAGACTTGCAGCTGACTTTGATTTGATTGAGGGAGGGCTGTGCAAGGTCACCATCTTCTGAGCCATCTAGGTCCAGTGGCCTGATATTCATCAGGCGGACTGGAGACAGGTCAGGATACAATGTGAGATCCTGGCCCTTTCAGGCTAAGGTCTTATCACATTCTCACTTTGAGTGAGATATAACCATTCAATGAATAGGCTTCTTTAAGTTACTCAAGGGATGGCCCCTTTAATAAAAAATCAAACTGGGAAGAGAAGACTTACTCTCATCAGATTTGGCTCAAAGAGGGAGTAATATAATTGGTTAGGGATGGAAATCTAACTTATCCTATAGGAAGTAGGAGGGGAAAGAGAAAAGAAAAGGGGAGGAGTGGATAGAAGGGAGGGAAGAAGTATTAAGGGAAAAGTAAAAGAAAAGAGAAGGGGCTAATAGAAGGGAGAGCAGACTGAGGGAGGCAGTGGTCAAAAGCAAAACTCTAGTGAGGAGGGAAATGGAGAAAGGAGAAAGAAAAACATAAACAGGGGGTAAATAGGATGGAGAGAGACACAGTTAGTAATCATTATTGTGAATGGGAATGGCTTAAACTCTCACATAAAACAAAGGCAGATAGCAGAGTGGATTAAAAACCAAAATCCTATATTATGTTGTTTACAAGAAACACATCTGAAGCAGAGGGCAATACAAATAATAAAGTTAAAAAGCTGGAGAAAAATATATTTTGCTTCAACTCAAGTGAAAAAAAGCAAAGGTATCATTGCTGATCTCAGAAAAAAAAAGCAAAAAATAGATTCAACTAAAAGATGTAAAGAAGAAAATCCTATCTTGCTAAAAGGTACTATAGACAATGAAGTAATATCATTACTAAATATATATACACCAAGTGGTATAGCATCTAGATTCTTGGAAATTAAGGGAGTTCTAGGAAGAAACAGAAAACAAAACTATACTAGTGAGGGACCTCAACCTCCCTTCTCAGAACTAGATAAATCTAACCACAAAATAAAAAGGAAAAAAGTAAAGGATATGAATAGAATTTTAGAAAAGTTTAATATGGAGAAAATTGAATGGGAAGAGAAAGAAATACCTTTTTCTCAGTGATATATGGCACCTACACAAAATTGACCACCTATTAGGGCATTAAAAACCCCACAATCTAATACAGAATGGCAGAAATATTAAATGCATGCTTTTCAGATCATGATGCAATAAAAATTACATGTAATAAAGGGTCATGAAAAGATAGAAAAAAATTAATTGGGAGCTAAAAAATCTAATCCTAAAGAATGAGTGAGTCAAACATCAAATTATAGAAATAATCACTAACCTTATTCAAGAAAATGACAATAATGAGACAACATAGCAAAACTAATGGGATGCAGCAAAAGTGGTTCTTAGGGCAATTTTTATATATCTAAATGTTTACATGAATAAAATAAAGAAAGAAAAGATCAATGAATTGGGCATGCAAGTAAAAAAGCAAAACAAGAACAAATTAGTAATCCCCAATTAAATACCAAATTAGAAATTCTGAAAACCAAAGGAGAGATTAATAAAATTTAAATTAAGAAACAAATAATAATCAAAATAAAACTAAAAGCTGCTTTTATTAAAAAAAAACAATAAAATAGATAAACCTTTGGTTAATTTGATAAAAAAAATAAAAGAAAGAATAAAACCAAATTATCAGCATTAAAAAGGAAAAGAACAAATTTACCACCAATAAAAAGGAAATCAAAACAATAATTAAGAACTATTTTGCTCAACTACATGCCAATAAATTTGAGAAACTCAGTGAAATGGATGCATATTTATAAAAATATAAATTGCCCAGATTAATTGAAGAAGAAATAAAATACTTAAGTGACCTTATTTCAGACAAAGAAATTGAACAGATCATCAAAGAACTCCCTAAGAAAAAATCTTCAGGGAAAGATGGATTTATGAGTGAATTCTATCAAACATTTAAGGAACAATTAATTTGAGTTCTATTTGGGAAAATAGGCAAAGAAGGAGTCCTACCAGATTCTTTTTATGATATGAATAGTGTGCTGATATCTAAACTGGGAAGTGCCAAAAAAAGAGAAAGAAAATTATAGACCAATTTGCCTAATAAATATAGATGCAAAATTATTTTTTAAATAAAATAATAGCAAGGAAATATCAGCAACTTATTTTGACTATCACCTATATATCTACACTATGACCAGGTAGAATTTATACCAGGAATGCAGGGCTCTTTCAATATTAGGAAAACTATCAGTTTAATTGACTATGTCAACAACAAAACTAACAGAAATCACATGATTATCTCAATAGATGCAGAAAAAGCTTTTGACAAAATACAACACCCATTCCTATTAAAAACACTAGAAAACGTAAGAATAAATGGAGTCTTCCTTAAAATGATAGATAACATCTATGTAAATCCATCAACAAGCATCATATATAATAGGGATAAGCTAGAAGCATTTCCAATAAGACCAGTGGTGAAGCAAGGATGTCCATTATCATCACTGTTATTCAATATTGTACTAAAAATGTTAGCTTTAGCAATAAGAGAAGAAAAAGAAATCAATGAAATTCGAATAGGCAAAGAAGAAAATTATCACTCTTTGCAGATGATATGATGGTATACTTACAGAATCCTAGAGTATCAAAAATAAATTACTTGAAATAACAAGCAACTTTAGCAAAGTTGCAGGATATAAAATAAACCCATATAAGTCATGAGCATTTCTACATATTACTAAGAAAGTCCAACAACAAGAGATAGAAAGAGAAATTCCATTTAAAGTTACTGTAGTTATAAAATATTTGGGAGTCTACCTGCTAAAACAAACTCAGGAACTATGTGAACACAATTATAAAACACTTGTCATGCAAATAAAGTCATCTAAATAATTGGGGAAAATGTCAGTTGATCATGGGTAGGTCTAGTTAATATAATAAAAGTGACAATTCTACCCAAATTAATTTACTTATTCAGTGCCTCACCAATAAAATTACAAAAAATATACTTTATAGAGCTAGGAAAAAACTATAACAAAATTCACCTGGAATAACAAGATTTCTGTAATACCAAGGGAATTAATGCAAAGAAATGCAAGGGAAGATGACCTATGTGCACCAGATCTTAAACTGTATTATAAAGCAGCAATCATAAAAATCACTTGGAACTGGCTAAGAAATAGAGTGGTGGATCAGTGGAATAGATTAGGAATACAAGACACAATAACCAATTACTATACTGATCTACTATTTTGATAAATTCAAAGACTCTAGCCTCTGAGAAAAAAACTCATTATTTAACAAAAACTGCTTGGAAAACTTGAAAATAGTATGGCAGAAAGTAGGCATAGACCAACATCTTACACCCTAAAGCAAAATAAAGTCAAAGTTTAGATTTAGATTTTAATGATTTAGATACGAAGGCTGATTATAAGCAAAGTAGGAGAACAAGGAATAGTTTACCTGTCAAATCTATGGAAAAGGAAAGAATTCATGACCAAACAAGAGAGAGAACATTATGAAATGTAAAATAGATGATTTTGATTACATGAAATTGAAAAGGTTTTGCACAAACAAAACCAATGCAACCAAGATCAGAAAGGAGGGAGCAAAACATGGAAAACAATTTCTACAGCCAGTATTTCTGATAAAGTCGAATTTATAAAAATGCAAGTCATTCCCCACTTGATAAATGGTCAAAGGATATAAACAGGCAGTTTTTAGAGGAAGAAATTAAAGCTGTATATAGTCATATAAAAATGCTCTAAATCACTATTGATTAGAGAAATGCAAATCAAAACAGCTCTGAGACACCACACCACCCCTATCAGACTAACATGACAAAAGAGGAAAATTATAAATGCTGGAGAAGATGTGGGAAAATTGGAACACTAATGCATTGTTGGTGAAGCTGTGAATTGATCCAACCATTCTGGAGAGCAATTTGAAACTATGTTCAAAGAGCTATAAAATTGTGCATACCCTTTGATCCAGCAGTACCACTTCTACGTCTGTGTCCCAAAGAGATCATAAAAATTGGAAAAGGATGCACATGTACAAAAATTTTTATTAGCAGCTCTTTATTTTGGTGGCAAAGAATTGGCTAAATAAGTTGTGGTATATGAATGTAATGGAATAATATTGTGCTATAAGAATGTAATCAGATATTATTGTGCTGTAAGAAATGATAAGCAGGCAGACTTCAGAAAAACCTGCAAAGAAGTGATACTGAGTAAAATGGACAGAACCAGAACACTGTACATAGTAACAACCACATACATTGTACAATGACTGACTTTGATATACTCAGCTCTTCTTAGCAATGCAAGGATTTAAAACAACTCCAAAATACTCATGATGGAAAATTCTATCCATATCCAGAGAAAGAACTTTGGAGTCTAAATGTAGATGGAAACATACTATTTGCTCTCCTTTCGTTTTGTTATTTTGTTTTGTTTCTTTTTTCTTATCATTTCTCCCATTCATTCTAATTCTTTTTTATATCAAGACTAATGTAAAAATATGTTTAATATGACTGTATAAATAGAGCCTATATCAGATTGCCATCTTGGGGAGAGGGAAGAAAAGGGACGGGGGAAATTTAAAACTCAAATTTTATAGAAGTGAATGTTGAAAACTAAAGCTAAATAAACTAATCATTTTTAGGTGGAATCATCTGCCTCAATAAGCAATAAGTTCTTTACCACTAGAGATTTTCAATCACAGGTAAATGACCACTTCATAAGGATTCCTTTAGGTAGGTATTGGTTCACCTAAGTAACCTATAAGGTCATGGCTGACTCTGAGACTGTGAAAAGTTAGAACTTTTACCAGATCATCATTAGTAGACAATTCACACAGATAAATAAATCAAGATGTAGGGTAGTTTGTTCTCTGTAATATTTTGGAGTTAGAGGAAATCAAATAAGACACAGTATGGCATAGACAGCTGGACTTTGAACCAAAAAGATTTGAGTTCAAATCTTGCCTTTGGCTGTGTAACTTTAGAGAAGTCAATTTCTCCGTGCTAAAAATGACTCTCCAAGACTGTAGTTTGTATAGAAGATGCTGACCTGAATTACTGGGAAGAGTTTCCTCACACAAGAGTTCCCTATTACCCATGAAATCACAGGTCCAATTCTTATCCCTATCATAGAAAACCAAATAATTTGAAAGGCTCTCAATTTTCTTTCATTAAAGGCAATTCAGAGACACAATGTGTTCTATAAGAGTGATATAAATGGGTCACATTCTTTTTTTCTTGTTCTCAGTTTTGTCCAGAGTACCTTGTGTTCTCATTTCTCAGTTTCACATGCAAGACTCCAAAGTATGAGGTGAGAGAAGAAACCTTTAGATTTACTAGATTTACAGGTTCAACAGTGATTTCTACATTTATTAGTCCTGGAAATTCAATCCTTTAATCAATGAATCAAGTCATGTACTCGAAACATTTACAATAGCAAAAGATTCCTGTAGATTTTTTCTCCTATCAATATGCTCTAGTGCATTTCCTGCACAATAAGGTAAAGCATTCAAGATTAAGCCAAAAACACTTGAACTTATCTCCATTATTTATTAGGCAGAAAGATTTAAAATCCAAATTAAGGCAAAGGATCCTAAAAAGAAAAAAAAATGACTCAAGCTGCAGAAAGGCATTGTGGTAGACAGAGGGCCAATTTGGAGTAGAGAAAATAGGGGCTTAAAGCCCTACCTCTGGTACAGACTGACCATGTGACCCTGGACGAGTCACTTAACCTTTACTGACTAAAATAAGATTATAAATTATAGACAAGTAGCACCTATCTGCATCAGTGATGTAGGGGGAGTTTCCCTCCCAGGAGTTTACCCTCATGAAAGTATAGGTTCAAACAAAAAACAAACCAAAAACCCTTATAGACACTAAAGAGTGAAATGGGTAGAATTGTTATACCTAGATACTTAATATAAGTAATCAAGTTCCTTTTCATCTACCCCTATCACCTCTATTCACATTACTGCCTTACTCAAATTCAGAGTATTCTATTTTCTATCTGTAGCCAAGGAACTGCTTTATAAGCTGCTGCAATTTTCCCATGAACTAGCCCACCTGAACCCTTTTATCTTTCTGATAAGACTTCACATTATTGATATGGAGAGAGTTCTTATTCCCAGAAGGAATTAAACAGCTCGCAGTAAATACTGATTTGAGATAATTCTTTTCATAGCAGAACTCTGAAATCTTTGTTGAAAAAGAGTCCAATATTACCACTTCCCATACTTTTCAAGGCAAAGAGAATTTGTCCTGGTACAAGCGAATAATAATTTTTAAAGAGTTTTGAGACAATTATGGCAGAATTTAAAACAAAATTTATCCAAAAAAATATAGCACTGTACGTGCCTGTGCATCTACACAGATACTGGTACCCATGTACATCTACGTAATGTTGGTTCACAATTACTTTTAAGGTTTAAAAAGTCATATACACAAGTACACACATACATACAGGGCTAATAATAGCACTTACCTCATAGATTTCTTATGAGGATTATATTAAAAAGTACGTATACATACATATATACACACAAGTAATAACATGTATGTACACTTACAGATATATCTGTGTGTATAAGAAAATTTAATTACATAATCTACACATAACATGATATATAATTTCATGTGTATATCTTTATGATGTAAATAATATAAAATTTCATCTGATCCTCACAATAACCTTGTGAAACAGGTACTATCATTACTTCTTTTTTTTAAAAATGAAGAAGCAGATTCAGACAGGCTGGGCTTTGCCCAGGCTCACACAGCTAGTAAGTGCCCATGTATTCCTGAATTCAAATACAGAAATCTATATACTGTTGAATAATGAAAACAAGTACACTGGATTAAAATAAAGACAGCATTATAGATAACTAGTTTTGATTTTTACCTATTGTAGATATAAGAAATAACTAGAGAAGCAAGAGGCACTGAGAGAGTTGTATGTAGTATGTATGCAGTTGTATGTAGTAGCTATGACCTAGTCACTAAAGATCACCACATAACATTTGTCACTTACCAGGAAACCCCCTGAATCCACTATCTCTGTATTGTTAATTTTGTTTTGTGAAGACACTAGGCAAGAGTAATTACAAGGAAGATGATATTTGGTTTCTGACTATGCCTCATTATGGATACTGTCTTTTTTTTAATATAGCCTATGATAATATTAACTTTTTTGCCTGTCTTATCAAACCCTTGACTCATATTGTACTTTTAGTCTGATAAAAACCTCAATTTTTTGAAAGAATTATTACCTACTATGTCTTCCCCATCTTATATTTGTGCTATTGATTATTTGTGAACATGATCAAATATAGGGTTAAAAATTTATTTCTGTATTAAATCAAATCATCTAAGACTTGGCATAGTGCTCTAATATCATTCTAATTCAAAGTTACAGATTCATTGATATTCTATCCTCTTTAGAACCTTAGCTAGATAATGGTTTTCATGGCCTCAATGGCTTCACTGTGAGAAGATATAGACTTTAAGAAGATTCATTACCATAATCCAATAATAATTATATTCAATAAATATTCAATAGATTAAAAATTGATTGGAAACTAAATAATCTAATCCTAAAGAATGTGAGTCAAAGAGCAAATCATAGAAATAATTCATAATTTCATTAAAGAAAATGACAACAATGAGATAACACCAAAATTTATGGGGTGCAGCCAAAGCAGTACTTAAGGGAAAATTTATAGCTCTAAATGCCTACATCAATAAATTAAAGGAAGAGTAATCAATTAATTAGTCATGCAACTTAAAAAGAATAAAATTCTCAATTAAACACCAAATTGAAAATCCTGAAAATCAAAGGAGAGATTAATAAAATTAAAAGTAAGAAAACCAATGAACTAATAAATAAAACTAGGAACTGATTTTATGAAAAAATAATAAAATAGATAAATAATTGGTTAATTTGATTTTTAAAAGAAAGGAGAAAACAAAATTACTAATATCAAAAATGAAAATGGCGAATTCACCACCAAATAAAGATGAAATTAAAGCAATTTTAGAAGCTAGCTTGTCTAATTATATGCCAATAAATCTGACAATCTAAGTGAAATGGATGAATATTTTAAAAAAATATAAATTTCCCACATTGGTGGAAGAGGAAATAGAATACCTAAATAACCCCGTCTTAGAAAAAAGAAATTGAACAAGTCTTAAATGAGCTTCCCAAGAAAAAATTCCAGACAGATGGATTTATAAGTGAATTCTCCCAAACCTTTAAGGAACAATGAATTCCAGTGTGATATAAACTATTTGGAAAAAATAAGCAAAGAAGGAGTCCTACCAAAGTCTTTTTATGACACAAATATCATGAGGATGCCCAAACCAGGAAGAGCAAAAACAGAGAAAGAAAACTATTGGCCAATTTCCCTAATGAATATTGATGCAAAAAAAATAATAAAACACAACTAAGGGTGACAAGTGAAATAGTAAATTGCTGAGGAAAACAATGGTTTGATTTTCCAAATAAAAATATTAAGCAACGTCTGTCAATTGCCTAACAAATTATGACCAGGCTGATTCCTCAGCTTAGGGCTGGACCCCTGAATAAAAAGGGAGGTAGATTTTCATACATTAAAAACAATCAAATAAAGTCAATTAATTAAAGGGAAACAATAAGATATTAGGTCATCTGATTTCTGATTGGATGAAAAGTTAGGGACTTTCCAAGTAAGGTAGGGAGAGCAAACAGCTACAATTCCTTGAACTTAGAAAAAGAGGTGTCTTATTTCTACCAAGTGTCTATAACAATCAAAGGAAGATGGAAAAAATAAGTGACTGATCAGTATGGGGCCAGTTTTCAGGTAAGAAATACGGGTTACTTGAGTTGTATGATTGTCAGAAAACTCTTTGCATCAGTCTTTGGATCTGACTGAGTTTCTGGTCAGCATAACCTAGATCTGTGGTTAAGGGTCTCTAACTATCAGAGAGAAATGGTAGACTTTTCCAGTAACAGGTTCAAACCAGGGCTAGGTTCAAGCAATGGAATAAGATTTTCTCCCAGTTCCCACAATTAAATAAAGTTTTCTCACAAGATAGAAATTAGACTAGACCAATAATTAAATAGGGAACTGGCAAAAACAGATTTTACTGAAAAGAGTACTTAAAAGAATTTCTGGTTTTGATTTAGATTCAGTTGTACAAAACCATGGGGTAAAAAGAAAGTCAGCAATTCCTCCCCCCCCCCTAAAAATAACTCTCAAATAAAAAACACATCATTTCTTTCTTAGTAGAGACAAAAAATGTGATTAAATAGCATGTATTGCCTCTTCCTGAAGGCTTTCTATCTCTCTGAGAATACATGTCAAGTTCTAAAATTTCCACCCACAAGATGACAACTTTGCTTTTTTTTTTACACTTGGTATCTAATATATGTGGTTTTCTCTTTAACCAACACTATAATATCTACATTACAGACACTTGTTAGAGGTTCCAAATGTAGATTTACAGCAGTTTACAACCTGCCAAGAGCTAGCTTAAAGCATCTTATGTTTGAAACAGTCTAATGGCCATGTTAAGTATCCCTACACTGAAATTCTCTAGATTCTATTACCATTAGACACCATGAGAAAAATTCTTAGACTCAGCCTCTTGCGAAATGTCTTCATTGAGTTATGATTTATTGCAATGTTCCTCTGCTTTTATGGAGTGTCGGCATGAGAACTATCCATTGGTACAGTATTTATATATCTTTTATAAAACTGTAGTTGAAGATATTGACTATTACACTCCTCAATGTCCTTTATATAAGGGCCTATGTGAAAAACTCTTACTTGAGTTTCAGGGAAAACATTTTCTCTGTAGATAAATTTGCATGCTTTCTCCTATTTAAAAACTAAAACTAGGCAACTCATTGCCATTTTGCCTTCACTGCTCGAAAGGCAATACTGAAAGAAAAAATAGTTTAATTATCTTTTTCAGGAATCCATGAGACAATTATTACCAACCAATTTATCATCACAAAGAAAGAGCATAATGGAGATGGAAAGTGCTTGAGATCACATTATTTGTCCAGTTTTAATAATCTGTTTCAGATACGTGGTACCATCGTCTCCTTTCTTCTGATGGTCTGTGCTTTGTTCTGTCCATAAATTTTTAATTTGCCCTCTATTTGAACCTGTAAACCATAGAAACTACTCCTAGAAGTATAGAATAAATCACAGATCACAGGATCTCAAAGTTAGAAGAGACGTGAAAGAAGAACATGTACCCAAATGAGGATGCTCAAGGAAACATAGCTATCAACTAGTCATCCAGGCACTACCCCTGAAAAACATGGCTGGCCCCAAAGACTTCGATCATTGACTGTCAGGACCAGAAGAAACTTAAAGATCATCTAATGCTACCTGTCTCATTGCAGAGAAAGAAGAGTAACTGGAGAGAGAAAGAAAGCTCACAAAGAAAACAACTGCACTATTTGAAAGTTAGAACCAACTGGTTAAAGAGCATTTGCATTTATATAGAACAAATTTCTAAATCCAAACATCAAGAGGCATTTTATCAATTTAATAAATGAGTAAAAATCTGAATTATGTGGAATCAAAGAAGTTGAAGTCTAATTTGACCTCTCAGCTTTTACACACATACACACACATGCACACATATACATATAAGCACAGATGCAAGCACACACACATATACATATGAATACAAACATAAAAGAAATTGAATAAAATAATTTTTATTGATTCCAATGGAGAAAACACTGTTTTCCTGAGATATGACTTTTACAAAACCCAAGCACAGTGCATGATCATGCTTAAAATGAAAATACGAAAATAGTGAAATGAAGATTAATGATAACAAGAATGGATAATGTCTATCAGATTTGAAAGCATTTCTTTTAGCTTTCCCAGTAAACATGTTCTGGTACAGTATTTGTTTTTAATTTTACAGGATGTATCTATGATTTTTTTCTTTCAACAAGATCACATTTTAGGAATATGGCTTACTTTTAGGGGC
Organism: Notamacropus eugenii; assembly: GCF_028372415.1. NCBI lineage: Eukaryota > Metazoa > Chordata > Mammalia > Diprotodontia > Macropodidae > Notamacropus > Notamacropus eugenii. The sequence goes on along the minus strand of NC_092875.1, from coordinate 281,466,265 downwards.
AGTCTATGTTTGGACAATTGTATCGTCACAAGTGAAAGGAACTTACAAATACTTTTAGAAAGGTTTGTGTCAGGGTGCGCATGTGTATATATAACATATAGGTTTTACGTATTGTACATATGTGTGCATATTTATAGGCTTTATGTGTATGACAAATATATATTATATATGAACATAAATATTTTAAATCAATTTTTAGAGTAAAGTGCAATAATGTCAGAATTCTTAAGGGGAAAAAGGCATTGTCATTTAGTAGTAGCTATTAATGTTTTCACATATTTCTATTTCAGTTTAATCTTTTTATAAGGCACGTAACTTTCTGTAAATGAATTTTTGGACTATATGTTTATAATTATATCTTCACGAATACAATTCCTAAAATGTGATTTGCCAGTTTTTCAATTTAACAATACATATTCTTCAATACAGGATCATAACACTTTTTTAAAATTAGGATACTTTTAAAGCCTGGAGGGTTTAAAAATATGTGTATGTCTGTATGTATACATAAAGGCACATATACATATACACAGATATATACATGTACACGTATATATATATGTATATATATGATATTTATAAAGAGTTTACTATGTGCTAGGCACTGTGGTAAGTGCTTTACCATTATCATTTCATTTGATCCTCACAATAACCCCGAGAGGGAGGTACGATTATTAAATTCATTTTATAGAAGAGGAAGCTGAGGCAAACAGAGGTTAAGTGACTTCCCCAAGTCACCCAGCTAATGAATATCTGAGGCCAGATTTGAACTTGGGTCTTCTCAACTCCCAGCAAAGTGTTTTATTACCTGTGACGTGTGTGTGTGTATGTGTGTGTGTGTGTGTGTGTGTGTGTGTGTAATAAAGTATGTGAGTCTTACTCAAGACTGATATTAGACATTGGAAAACTTTAAGGGATTGGAAAACTCTAATATTTTTTTTTAAAAATATTTTTTTATTAAGCATATAGTCATATAATCATGCTAATTTATATTTAGAGATATTCTTTGAATTTTCTCACTAAAGAAAAGCAGAAATAATATTTCTATTTGCTTTTACTGAATGTGTAACTTTAATACGGAATTCCTGTCTAAGATACTCCCTCTACTAATGCAGATGGGCATGTAGTCCACAACTTTCAGTTTCCTGGGACACTGAGTGGTTAAGCGACTCTCTGAGACTCATAGAGTCAGTATATGTAAGAAGTTAAATTAGAACATATGTCTTCCTGACTCCAAGACTGGGTGTCTAGCCATTATACCATGCTCCTTATCAGGTTCTTGTTAGCTAACATTTACGCTGTGCTTTATTTTTTACAAAACCTTTCCCATACCTTCTATCTTATGAATAAATGAACATTAAAGCATTAAGTACTCACCATGTATCTGCCTCTAGGGATGTAAGGAGCTTACATTCTAATAAGTGAAAGCACCACATGAAGAGGAAAAGGGTGGTCCCATCAGTATGTACATGGCAGTATAGTTTGGGAACGGATGAAAAGTGAGGTGGAAATCTCTGTTCCAGACAAGATAAGGCAAAAAAATGACCTCTCAGATGATGACCTCAGAGTCATGGGATCCAAATGCATAAAGGAATTTAAAGATCATCTCATTCAACTCCTCATTTTGCAGAGGAAACTGAAGTCAGGAGAAGTCAAGTGTCTTGCTTAAGATCATATAGTATTTGGCAGAGCCAAGAATTGAGCTCAGTTAGAATTGGGAATATTCCCCATCAGCTTGTTGAGTTTGTTCAGTTATTTCAGTCACATCCAATTCTACAAGACCATATTTGGGGTTCTTGGCAACAGTACTGCAGTGGTTTGCCATTTCCTTCTCCAGTTCATTTCACAGATGAGAAAACTGAAACAAACAGGATTAAGTGACTTGCCCAGCATCACAAAACTAGTGAGTATCTGAAGCATTTGAACTCAGGAATATGAGTCTTACTGACTTCAGGCCCAATACTCTATCGACTGCCCCACCTAACTGCCCTACCCACCCATTTACTAATAGTTAAATATAAAATTCTAAATGTATGTTTAAACAACAAAACTTCTAGTAAGAACCCTGCCTGCCTTAAAATCCTAGTAAAATTTTTCAGAATTTTCTAAGTATGAAATTTTCTTTTTTCAATATTTCATTTTTATTCATAACTCATTTTTATACTAGAAGGATATGTGTGTGTGTTCATCCTTCATTGCCAAAGAAGACCATGCCATCAGAGAAATAATGACATGACTTGTATTTGACTTTGTCTTGAGTGAGGGAGGGCTGTGCAGGTCACCAGCCTCACTTCTCTTCCAGAGCCATCTGAATTCAGTGACCAGATATTCATCAGGATGACCTGGAGATGACCCAGGATGAGGCAATTGGGTTTAAGTGACTTGTCTAAGGTCACACAGCTAGTGAGTGTCAAGTGTCTGAGATGAGATTTGAACTAGGTCCTCCTGATTCCTGCACTAGTGCTCTATCCACTGCACCACCTAGCTGCCTCACTAGAAGGATATAGATTAGGAGTAAATACAGACCAGCTTGTAACTATTTAGCACTTTTTACACAAATATACAATTCTAATTTGCATATGAAATAACCTTAAGGAAAAACATTTTTCTCCTTTATTTCATGATGAGGTGTCAAAAAATCATTTGGAATATTGAAGGATTGTGTTCCATCCTCCATATTAATTTAAATCCTTGTGGCTAACAGCACCTATAGTACCTTCACCAGAAACGATTAAAGTACTTTGTAGACTCTCTGAAATAATAGGTACTGTTGTACTCACACCTGCTTGGTCAATTAGCAGGTATTTTTAAAAGGTACTTCAAGGTTTAAAAGGTGATTTCCTAACTTTCCTTGAGTTAATTACAAGACTTCAGTATACGTACAGAAATAGAAGAAAGTTAGCACTTGAAAGTAAGATCGTTTATTGACCTTCTTTCAGGAGTACATGAAAAATGTATTAACAATTTAGTAGAACAAGAAAAAAAGGATGATAGCACATACTTATATTGGAAGCAAATTTTTTTATATTCTTTTCAATGGAAGGAACAAATGAAGACTTGACCTAAGACTAATAGAAAAATTATATCAATATTTTTCACAAGAGACTCTAAGAAAGCCCAGCTAGAATGAAAGGATATATTTTTATTAAATGAAAAAAAACCTGTCCATCAAAGTCTTTATCTGTTGTTACATCATACTATAAAAGTGAGTCTGTCTTCTTCAAGGTTATTCCAGAGGAATTCAACCTTTAGGAATTTACACAGAGAGTATAGCAGAGTCTCAGTTAGTGAGAATGATAAGGCCTCTGTAGTGCTCCCATTATTCAAATTTGCACAATATGTTTCCATTGGGCTAGAACTATTATTATTCATATAAATATAACTTCAAATAGTGCATCCACCTTGCAGGATTCATTGCTTGCACTAGTTAGGACCTAGTTGTATCTGCAACAAGCTGTCAGAGAGACAAGTTTTAACTTGATTTCATTAACTTCAAGGACACATTTAAACCAACCTTAGCTCATTTTCTGTTTTTTGTTGTTGTTGATGCCTGGGACATTGAAAAAGAAAATATTCTCTTTCTTTTGCTTTCCCAGTGGCAAACAAGCCACATGTCAATGAATACCACATGACAGTTCCTTTAATTACCAAG